>NC_056743.1:1346269844-1346319844 GCF_019279795.1 Protopterus annectens | reverse complement strand
TATATATATATATATATATATATATATATATGTGTGTGTACATACACACACACACACACACACACACACACACACACACACACACACACACACACACACACACACACATATACATATATATATATATATATATATATATATATATATATATATATATATAAAAATAAAAAAACCTCTAATGAAGGAAGGAAAAAAAACTAGAAAAACAAATTTCCAATGAGTGCTTTCTTTCTTTATCAAACTTCATCAGAAATCTTTCAACATTCTCCATTCAAATATAACTGAGTGAAAATTCAAAGGTAAAAAGCCTAAAATACAAGAGAGAAATCTCCGACCACAGTTTGGATGTCGTGAGCTATCTATTTCATTTGAGTAAACATTTTATGTTTAAATTACTATTCAGTCCAACGGGAATGTCAGCATGCAGCCTGACTTACTACTGTAGTTCCTTAACCTCAAGCAAGTTATTACTGTCACCAAAATGCGCAACAACTTTCTCAAGAATAGAAAAATTAAAACATGAAAACTGGGAGCAAACAGAGCTATGCTTGGCTAAAGTGTTTTTAAAGTCAGAGATTCTAGTAGCTCTGCAATGTTCCTTTATTCTGTCACTAAGCATACGAATAGTCTTACCAATGTAGAATGATCCACAATACGAGCAAATCACAATGTAAACAATACAAGTGGAAGCACAACTGAATGCAGCCATACCATGTAGGAACAAGTGCAGGGCAAACTGCAGGAACAATCCTACATGGTGGAATTATAATATCACCAAGCTTTATAGCAAAAGGAAAAAAAATTGACCAAAAGTAGGAAGAATAATTATTAAAATGTTAGAGCCCTTGTCACTGAGATAAACAAACAAATAAGGAGCCTACTATTAAAATCCACCAAAAACAAATTTGAGGCTAAAATCACTATCCAAGCCAAAGACAATAATAAGGCATTTTTAGTTATGTTTGCAATCTCAAATGCATAATGCAGCAATACACTGAGCTGATTGTGAATAATGTTACCTGCACTGAGGCTGAATATACAGTGAACTTATTGGCCAATAAATTTAGTTCTAATTTTACCCCTCTCTCCCCTCGATCTGTCTCTCAAGGTATGGAAATGGCTTGCCTCCAGCTATCACACAAGACAAAGTCCTAAAAGTGCTATCAAAAGCTAAGAATACTACATAGATGGGTCCTGACAATATTCCTGGATGCATCTTAAAAGCATGAAGTGTGATTTAGATACACTCCTAACAACACTATTCAATCTCATCCTGCATTCAGGTTTGGTACTAAGTGAATGGAGAACAGCTACAGTTATTCTCATGCATAAGGGAGGACCTTCCACAGACCCAGGCAATTAAAGACCCATAAGTCTGTCCATCTTCATGTGCAAAGTCATGGAAAGACTTATCATGGAATTAATCAGTCAGGACATAGGGAACCTCCAAACACTGGACCTGTCTCAGTTTGTATTCGTCAAGGGCAGGTCATACTTACTCAACTTGGTGGATTTTTTGGAAAGGTCACCAAAGCAATGGATGAAGGCAAAACAGTACACACTGCATACCTCAACCTGATCAAAGCTTTTGACACAATTCCCCACTCAGGTACAGTAGAAAACCAAAATAAACTGGGAATAAACTCTTGTGTCACCTGCTGGATTGCCATCTGGCTCACAGATAGGACACAAATAATCAAAATAGGAGAAGTTACCTTCACAAAGAGACAAGTCACCAGTGGAGTACCCCACAGTTCTGTGCTGGCACAATACCAAAGGGCTCTGGTTGACTAAGTTTACAGATGACTGCAAGTTAGGAGCAGTCAGTGAATCAACAAATGACTTAGCCATCATGCAGGAAGGTTTATCCCAAATAAATAACTGATGCCAAACTCATGGACTGAAACTAAATGTCAAAAATTCATTATTATATCCTTTGGGACGCTGTCTAATCCAGGGAACTACTATATTAATAATATGACCCTAAGAGATGACACAGTTGTTTGGGATTTGGGAACTTATGTTGGCAGTGACCTAACTTTTGACCGACGTGTCTATTGTTGTAAGAAAGTCCTTCTGTATTGCACAGCTTATAAACAAAGAGATTGTGCTAGATCTAGAGATGGCATTGTCCTCCTTTAGCTTGCCTAGTACTTACCTATGAACCTACCTTTCCACAGATTTCAAAGCTCTATATTACATCTGCAAGCCTATAGCCAGAAGTGCAGAAAAAAATACAACTTGCATGTGCAGTAGTAACACAACTGGACATAAAAATATTCAGCTTATCTAAATTTGTTTTATTTGACACCTGCTTGAGTTCTAAACCATCAAGCTTAATAAATAAGTCAATATATTTTTCAAAAAAATCAAATGTATTTGAAATCAAACTTTTGTTCACACTTTAAAGTCCTGCATCACTCCACACTGCAGCTTGCTTTTCAGCCTTAATGTTTGCACAAATTCACAAACTACTGCCTCTTTGAATGTGCAAATTATCAATATGTGAATACCATGTTTACTATAGCTTTGCAAATCATTGACTCTGTGATTGTGTCAATCGCTGACTTTCTGACTGTGTCAAACACTGTTTCTGACAGTCTGCAAATTTTTTTATGAAAGTGAGAGAATTATTGCAACTTCTAGCATTCCACAGTTGAATTTTCAAACTGGAAATTTACTTTAGCATGCCTAGTTATTTACAAGCAGATCTTTAAAAAATGTCAGGCTGCTGTATGGACATAATGTGATTAAATAAATTATACTGTTTGTTTTTAAAAACGCAATACAGCTCAGTCTGACTGAATGACTTTGGGTTATGAAAAGAATAAGCCATTAATGAAACTTTTGATTCATACAATAAACTTCCAAGCTCAGTTCTTTGAATGAATGTTTAGTAAGTGTGTTACATTCAGCCACAGCATCAAGCCTAAATGTGGTACATTCCCATTTAAAGCAATTTTCAGTCCAGTGACATTTACATTAATAATTCTGATGCATTTCTGTGTTCACTGAAGAAGTTAAATACACAGTTTCAAAACACATATCAACTGCAACAAAAAAAAAAAGATCCTTGGATCTGACTCGGCTGTTATACTAGTTTGTGGCCTCCAACAAACTTTAGAGCTCCTTCCCTACCCATAATGAACCACTCTTAAACAACAGAGCTTGTTTGCACCTTGACAAGAAGACTATTATAATATGTCATATCTGAAACTCAACACAAAGGGCATAGGTGTCCTGAAAGTGTGTCATTACTCTAAAGGTCGGTCAGGAAAAATTGGGGGGGTGTTGGTGGGCAGTTCAGGAAGAATGAAAATGGACAACACAAATGGAACGTTATGGTGAGTACATTACTTTTTTATCTGATGTTGTAAATTTTCATTCATTCCTCAAGTTATGGGACAGAGTCCCCAGCTGCCTAAATTTCCGGGTGGATTCTAAGGAATGATATCCCTGAGTACGGTTGAGCCAAAGGATGCTCTTCCCCTCAAGACCAGATCTAACTTTTAATGAGTGATAGAAGTATGAGAATTTGACCAAGTTGCAGCTGCACATATATCATCCATAGACGTTCTAGACTGGAAACAACAGAAGTTGCCATAGAGCTGGTTGAGTGAGGCTTTAACGGCTCTGGTAAGGGAAGTTTCAATTTATTATAGATAAATGAAATGCTATCAACCATCTAGATAGAGTTACCTTTGTAACTGGTTCACCCAATTTATTAAGTGCAAAGGAAACAAATAGTTGATCTGTCTTTCTTATCTCTTATGTTCTGTGTAGATAGAACCATAATTGTTTGTGAGCATCCAGTAAATGCATCATATAGTCCCCTTTATTCACAAATTTTGGAGAGAACATTGGCAAATTAATGGATTGGCTGATGTTGGATTCTGACTCCACCTTAGGAAAGAAGGAAGCACTGGTGTGTAGCATAAGCCTATCCTTATGAAAAATTAAATATGGAGGCTTAGAGGATAGTGCTTCAACTTCTGAAATTCTTCTAACAGATGTAATTGCAACTAAAAATATAGTTTTCCAGGTCAAATATTTAAGATTGCATTTAGCTGCAGGTTCAAAGGGAGAATGAATTAAGGCTTGCAGTACCAAATTTAAATCCCATGGTGGTATGGGGTCTTTATAAGGGGGTCATAGAAGAAGAGTACCTCTCAAAAAGGCTTTATACAATTTAGAGGAAGACAGTGAAAAATTTTGGAATCCTACATGAAAGTTAGAGATCGCTGCGAGTTAAACTTTAATTGTTGAATAACTAGCACCCTCATTAAATAAACTCAGTAAAAATTCTAGAACAGATTGAATTGGAGTTGAGAGTGGGATCTATCTGATTTTTCTCTGCCCCAATAAATTAACCTTTCCCATTTACTTTAGCTAGTAGAAGGTTTATGGGAAGATAAAATATGGAACAAACAGGGATAGAGAGCATTGCTTGCCTGGCTATTAAAGGAATTAGAGAAACCACACTTTTATTTTGAGATTTGAGATATCTGGGTGAGCCATGCCAGTCAGGTGATACAGGAGATCTGGAACTGTATCCAGAATCCAATGTGGGTATAGTAGATGAGGCCAAAGGAAGAGAAACCAAATCTGTTGAGGCCAGTAAGGTGCAAAGAGGGTGACTTTTCTCTTCAACCAGGCTGTTTTCTGAAGGAATTTGGGAATTAGGGGAGTCAGAGGATAAACATACGGTAGACCGGGGGTCCAATCATGGAATACAGCATCCTTAGGTAATTTCCCTTGTGGGGGGATCAGGGCAAAGAAGATGCTGCACTTGTTGTTTAGGAGAGATGCAAAAAGATCACAGGAAGGCAGGCCCCACTGACTGAAATTTTTTTCATCACTTTGTTGTTGAAAGACCACTCATGAGGCAGTAAGATGGACCTGCTCAGTTTGACTGCTACCATGTTGAACTTCTCTGGAATATGCATTGCTAATTAGAAAGCAGTTGGAAGATATTGTCCATTGCCACACTCAGAGGACTTCTCGACACAGGGAGTAAGATCTGGTGCCCCCTTGTTTGTTGATGTACCAAACTACTGACATGTTGTCTGTCTGGATTGCAATTGTCCCCAGAGGAAGAGAGTCATTGAATGCATGCAATACCAAAAGCAATGCTCTCATCTCCAGAGCATTGATATGCAAGTTGGCCTCTTCAGGCGACCAAGTGTCTTGGACTGTTTGTCCCAGAAAATGCCCCCCAACCCAATCTGGGAAGTGTCTGTGGTCACTATAGCCTTGGGCTGAGAGAAGATAAAAGGGTCACCTTGTAACATCTGTGGCGACTGCATCCACTAGGAAAGGTGTCGTTTGGATACCTGAATTATTCTTATCTTCACTGACATGGGTTGAGAAAGCAGTGACCATTGCACTGCTAGCATCCATTGTAGAATTCTCATGTGGAATCTTGCTAAAGTGTGTAAAATAATTGCCGCTGTCATTGATCTCATGGCTTGCAGAATTAATCGGGCTACAATTCTGGTACTGCAAATTATTTTCCTGACCTGCATCCTTATCATTTGTACACTTGATAGTGGAAGAGACGCTACCATAAATACTGTGTTGAACACTGCTCCCATGAATTCTATTGTCTGGGGTGGTTGTAAATGAGACTTGCTGTAATTTATGATTATTCTGAGATATGAACCAGTCTTTAGCATCTGATCCTATCCTTCTATCAGTTGATGCCTGGTCGGAGCAGTAATGAGGCAGTTGTCTAAATATGGAAACACCAAGAATCTTTGCAGTCTCAAGTGAGCTGCTTCCACTGCCACACACTTGGTGAACACCCTGAGGGCTGTGGTGAGGCCAAAGGGCAGTGCTCTGAACTGATAGTGACTGGCTCCCAGCCAGAAGCGCAAATACCTTCTGGATCATCTGTTCATCTTTATGTTATAGTACGCATCCTGAAGATCTATCAACCACATCTAGTCATCCCTGCCCAGGAAAGGCAGAATGGACTGAACAGTGACCATCCAGAACTTTGTGTGTCAAATCAACTTGTTCAGTACACTGAGATCCAAAATTGGTCTCCAGTCCACTGTTTTCTTTGGCACTAAAAAGAATCTTGAGAAGATTCCAGATTCTGTTTGGTCTGGTGGGATCTCTTGGATGACTCTTTTTTTATCTAGCAGCTTTTGGATTTCTAGTGCTGCTGCTTTCCCCTGATTGGGTGGAAGATTGGGAATTTTTTTAACAATGGAGGAGATAGGGAAAATGGATTTATATAACCTCTGGAAATAATTTGCTGCACCCAACTGTCTTTTGTTAAATCTAGCCAGGCTGTCTGGTGTAGCAATAAGCAATCCCTGACTCCCTCCAGAGATAGGCAATTGGGCCTCCATTCAGGAGCACTGAAAGGGTCTGTCAGAAAAGGAATCTCTAGACACCCTGTCTTGTGGGCCTCCTCTGCCATGGGGGAGTCGCCTTCCATTATTGCTCCCTCCCTCTGCTTCTGGGGGAACTACCTCCACATGTGTCCTGGAAAGGACCCAGAGATTTTCTGAACCACATTTTTCAACCTCCCTTTTGATTCCCGGAAAAGGACCTTTGAGTGGTCAAAAAATGCACACCCACTGCAGACAGGGTCTTTCTGTCTTTCTCACACCTGGAGAGTGTGTCCTTTATTGTGGGGCCAAATAAAGATGTGCTGTCAAAGGGAGCATTGACAAACAAAGACTTGAAGGGCTTTGCAAAATCACACAGGTGTATCCAGGCATGCCTCCTGATGATAATATCTGAACCTGCAGCCCTTGAGGTGCCTTCTGCAACATGCAGGATAAGTCTCATTGATGAATTAGATATAGCTTGTAGGTTAGCCAACTGAGAGACTACTGAAGCTTGAGTCTTAGCTGTTTTGATTCCAGAAAGAGATTTCAATAACTCTTTAATCAAATGTCTTTGAAGCCTCATAAAATGCACCAAATAGTTCATCAATCTGAGTGCAAAAGTCGTTGAAGCATAGACACTCTTCCCAAATCTGCCTATTAGCCTAAACTCTCTATTAGGAGGATAGACAGTAGAACTCTTTTCCGTGAGTTCCTTTTTTGTAGCTGCCACCATGATCAGGCCATCTACTGGCACCCCTTTACCCCAAAATTCCTTGCCTACTGGTGTCTTGGGGATTGGCTCAGTCATTTCAGGCTCCTTCCAGGCCCACCTAGCGATCAAATCAATGAGCTCATCAGCAGGCAGAGTAACCAGGACTTAGACGGGTCATTTCCAAAGGCTTCCAGAAATACTGATTCCTCTGGAGAATGGTCTTGGGAAGTCCAGCCACCCTGCTGTTTAAGGATCTCAAGAATCTCCAAATTAGATGTCATTGGGTGGTGATTTTGGATACCTCTCTCCTTCATTGAAATCAGTATCCTCAGTGATTGACTCTTGAGGAGAGTCCAAGTGCCTCCTTTTGCACTTCCTCTTCCTAGGGACTTCCTTGGTGGGATAGTCTGGTGAAGTACCAGAAGAGATTAGGATACCCTGCTGGGTATTCTGGAAGCTTTGAGCTGGCTGTCCCTGTGGGGTAGAATTCTGAGGATCACGGTGCAAAGTCAACTGTGAAGTCGAGGGTGGATCTGATGGGGAAGGACCCATCTAACCTGCTGGAGTAAAGAACACTCTCTTAACAACCTCAAAGGCTGATCGCTCTGGGGAGAAGGAAGCCAATGTAGCTGAGAAAATGAGTTTCTGGCTCATCACCTCTCTCTGCCCCAAGAGCAATCCACCCAAGGTGGAAGTCGGAGCTGGGCTGCCCAGTGTTGAAGCTTTGAGAGGAAGAGACAGGTCCAAAAACCTCAGAATCGACTCCATCCTCCCAGATCCAACAGGGATGCTTCAGCTCCAAGAGTTATCCTGCTCCGAGGATGTCAAAACCAGTGCACTCAGAGAAATATTTGGATCTGAAGACTGTGTTCTCTTCAGATCCGAACCAGATGGACCCAGAACACTTGGATCTGAGGACTCTAAAACCACAGATTGGATAACAAAAGGAGCTATAATGGGTGGAGTAGTAGATGATCGAATTTCCTGACCCAAAGGGGTAGGAACTGTGAGAACACCCAACTGAAATTGATCTGTGAAGAATTTCTTCATCATCCTTTCCACATCTACTTCCATGAGACCCCTGGAGGAATGAGAACATACTAGGGATGGCAATTTGGGGTGCCTGTCTAAAAAGGGAAAGGGCACTCTGGATGGGAATGGATCCAGACTTAGAGAATAGGTTGTCCTCAGTAAAGGTTTTCAATCCGAGGGTGTAGGATCTGAAAAAATAGGTTTGATTAGATCCAATGAGGGTTGGATGGAAGGTAACTTCAGATTCAATTTCTTTTTCTTCTTTTTCAGTTCAGATGAAGTAGCTGGAGAATCAGAAATTTGTATTTAGGGGATTGAACCTCAGTAATGGCCTCAGAAAAGGAGGTTAGTAGCAAACCTTTAAAATCAATTTATTCTTCCTGTCAACAAGAGCTCGGGGATTGAACCCATGACAGATACTACAATCCTGATGTATGTGATCCATACCCAAGCAATATATGTAGAGTTTGTGGGCATCTGAATAAAGTAATGTATGCCCACAGTTTTCACACTTTTTAAAGCCTGTCAGACCTTTCTCAGACATTTTTAAAGAAAATGTTATCGTAATAAAAGAAGTACTAAAGCAAAATTTGTAACCAAAAAGAGGGGAAAAGGTTAAATACCAACAATAGTATTAAAGAACTACAATAAACTTGTAGATATGAAAAGAAATACCAACTATGGTAAGAAAGAGGAGTACACCAAGTATAAAAGGGGATAGGGAAGGAAGGCTAGGTCTACCAATGATGGTAAGAAAGTTTACACTCAAAAGTGTATAGGAAAAGATAGCAGGAATGACTTAAAATAGAATTAAATAGTATAGATTAAATAAATATTGTAACTGAAGACTTTTAGATAAAAAAATCCAAAAAAAGAACTTATCTCTCACTGAACACTTGAGTGTTGAAGGCAGCCACATCTAGATGCAAAAGCAACAAACGAGATCTGAGAGATATTAAGAGTAGTGCATTGTGGGTAGGGAAGGAGCTTAAGAGTTTGCTGTTGGCCACAAGCTAGTATAATGGCAAAGTCGGATCTGAGGATCAGATCAGATCCCATTAGTTGAGGAATGAATGAAAACTGACCACATCAGATCAGAAACATTTCTGCTTTATATGGATTATTCTGGGAACTGCACATATTAGCAATGCACAGTCATCAACCGGGTCTATATCAAAATTCCGAAGAAGTAAAATGCCGAACGTTAAAACATCGAACCCACAGCATCGAATGATGAAAATAGCGAAGCCCCGGAACATCGAAATCTTACCTAGGGCAATATTTCAGTGGGCTGTTCCATGGCTTTGCTATTTTCTCCACTGTGGTGTGAGAGTTACGGACCTTAGGGTTAGGGTGCGGGTTAAGGTAAGTGGATGGTTGGTAATGTATGTGTGGTGTAGTGTAGGGTTGTTTTTTGTTAACTGTATATGTGTGTATTAATTGCTTTGTTTGTGTATAGTTTCATAGGGTATGTGTGCTATAGTTACGGACATTAGGGTTAGGGTGCGGGTTAAGGTAAGTGGATAGTTAGTAATGTATGTGTGGTTTAGTTAACTGTATGTGTGTGTGGTTTATTTATTTTGGTGTGCTTGTGTTGTGTGTATGTTTCTCGGAACAGCAAATTTTTTTCCCTGGGAAAAAATTTGCTATTCTGAGCGTTCAATGTTTTCAGTATTCAAAATTCCAAGTTCGAACATATGGTGTTCGACATTTTGGAATTTTGAATATATGATGTAGACCCCATCAACCTTATGTGTATCAATCAATTGCAAAATGTTTTCCTTCCTCTTTTTTTCTTGACTTACATACTTGAAAAAAGAAATGTTAGGCTGTGCATACTTCCTACACTCCTGGTTAAGAGTTTGGCAAGGCCTTTTATTGCGCTGATAACTACACACTGAACAAAATAGTGAGATCAATACTTATCCTTTAATTGCGTCACTCTTTCTTTGCTGCCGTACTGTTTGAAGCATTTCTCACACTGTACTTTGTCCTGACAATATTGTTCTATTTAGTATCATCAGAACACTTCACACATCTAGAAATTTTGCAAGGTCTTCCCAGTGAATATTGGTTAAATCTGCTGTTATACACACATATATATATAGCCTTTTCCAGTGTCAGATGAGATTCTGAGACAATTTTCCTTCTCGCTTTGACATTTGTAATGTTGCAGAAAACTCTGCTTCACAACAATGAATAATGCAGCTTACCAACTTCATATTCTTTGTTTTTATGCCTTAATTCAGTTACATATACATAAACAGATTCCCATGAACCCTGGTTTCTATTAAAGTAAAATAAATGACTATATGGTAAGTTCTTTTTTACACTATGAATGCTACTAGAACTTGTTTTTAATGACAACAAAACCAGATTGCTATTTTTATTTTAGTAAAATAACATTTATTAAACACCTTAAATGCAGCATCTCCTGGTAACTTGGACTTTTTTTGTACTTAATATGAAATGATATTACAAGGACTGAACTTCTACACCTGTTGCTTCCAACTGTTTGACAAGGTTCACTGTAGAACCAAATATGCTGATGGGGTGAGTCGCAAAATGGGAAACATGACAAATGATTCAGCAGCTTTTGATGAAAGGAAATGGTTAAACAATTATAAAGTCCATGACCCCCACTGTATATGAAAGTATGGTGGTTGGTAACCATTTGAAATGCCAGGCCCCTCTTTAGAGAGTTCCATAATGCTGAGAATAAATGGTGAAAAAAAAAAAAAAGAAAAACAGACTTACATATATTAAGTCCAAGGTAGCCATTTTTCAGAATATTCAGTTTTCTCAGAGGTGTGGTGATGAGGGTTTGCCCACCACATGGGGGGCAGGGGGTTCACTCACAGCAAACAATTCAAAGGAAAAGAGTGATGTTTGATACTGGTTCTTCTCCTGCAATTCGGGCCTTTTATTGGTGTGTTGGCACTTGATATTATGAATACTGACAGTTCAACAGGAAGCAATAGTGGCTGCTTCATCTGAAAGTCTTGCTCAGTTCTACTTCTTTGAATGCATTGTAGTTTTTTTTTTAAATTGTCATTTCAATGTATTTCCAAAATTATTATTTCTGTTTTGAGTTTAATGACACTTCTCAGTTTTCAATACTGGCAATTTTGCTGTCTTCATAAAAATAATAATTTTATTTCACTGTTTTGAGTGTCTGTTGTCTGCTGGAGTGTGTTTACTTTTAAATTAAAATTTTCTTTGTAGCCCAGCGGAATTCCTTTGCATCACTGCATTGTCACAGTTTTTAAATGCAAATCCTTTCAAGCTGAAAAAGTAGACAAACAGATTTCATAATTAATACAGAAGTGCAGAACAATATTAAAAGACTATTAATATGAATAGATTTTGCAGATAAAAATTCCAAAGTATTTTCCATTGAATGAATATTAATACCTTGAACAGGAAATATCCAAGTGTTTATGTACAACTATTAAATATTGTAAAGGGTTAAAATGAAATTGCATTTGTATTCTGAAGGTTAGTGTGTATTCCACAGTACTATGAGTAGAACTATGAAAGAATGCAGATTATTGTGTTATTACTTCTTGTTCCTGAGGAAGCATTCTTTCTACTACACAACATGATAGAACTAAATATTCCATGCAATGTTATATTTTATTTCCTGTGTCTGAGGTAGAATTCTTTCTAAATCACATGATCACATAGTAGAAGAAAATATTCTCATACATAGCAAAATGTTATAAATAAAAAAAGAATACATTTATAATTAAATTATGACATATTTTTATTAGATATTTAGTAAAAGACTTGAATAATGAATTGTGTTATAACTGCATTAGCTAACCTTTTCTATTGGATGATTAGCAGTGGTATGACTGATAAAGTTTATAACTTTGTTGAAGCTTTCCTATAAAAGATTATGAAATATTTTATTTGGGGAGACATATTGTTCAAAGGTATGCGCTCTCACCTGTGTGATTATTTTATTTAATAAATTATTTTAAACCTGCCAAGCACTGAAATTTTGTTTGTTTCAAGTGTATACCTTAACAATATGCTGTATAAGAAATTAAAAAAAAAGAAATATGGGCCAGATTCCAAAAGAGTTGCTATCAGTGCAAGTGTGCCCTGATTTTGGAAAGCTTGCTCTCAATGTAAGTGACTTACTTCAGTGTAAGGTCTATCTGTAAACAGGCTTACTAAGGGTACTAGATTGTAAAACACCTGCTCTCAATGTAAGCCACTTACACTGAGAGCAAATCTTTTGGAAGCAGGGCCATTAGGTTAGAAGTGTGTTTATGACAAGCAGTTAAAATAAGAATGGGAGCCAAACAGGGCTGCACATTTTGAACCCTTCTTTTTGCAACAGTAATGGAACTGTTATCAAATTCTTTACAAAAACAACATTACACAGAAGGATTCAAAACAAATGACAAAATAATGTTATTTGTATATGTCACTTTACTGACTATAACAAATATTGATTACATAATATCACATCTAGACACTGCTTTGAGAATAACATGAATGAATTTCAAGTTTTAAGTTCAATAAAAGCAAAACAAATCCAATCTTAATAAACCAGAACCTGCTTTAGAGAAGGTTAGTAAATATAGCTGGATTTGTAAGAATTTTAAATAATTATGCAGGTTTTGACAAATTACTTGGAATGTATGATACAAATTAATTATGCCAGTATTATTAAAATTTGAATGAGTTGACTGTGAACTGGAATATTGTTTTTACTTTTGAAAATTAATTAAACTTTATTAAAATTATGACATTTCCAAAAATGAAGGACATAACTTACACTACCTCCTTGTCACAAAATAAAAAAAATCTTTAAATACTAAAACTTTTCTTCAGTTTTCTATGCCAAGACTAAGTCACATCAAAACATGGAATAAAGATGGAATGGAATCATCAAATCTAAAATCAGATACTTTAGCTTCCATTCTTAAGGAACAGTGCAGTGGAGTCATAAATCATACTTAAATGGAAATGTCTGTAATAATAAAAATATGAAATTATAAATCAATCACTAAATATAATTGATAATAAAGTGTTCTTCATTTTAGTTAATTATGTTCAGTTCTCTGTTCCCAATTCTGCAAATTATAAATTATAATTTAAATTATAAATGATAAACAAGATAATGAGAACTTTAAAATAAAAATTTTAAAAAGGTCATTTCTATATTTACATTCACATTAGATTTTACAAAAGGCTCTAATAGTGATAAAACTTTAGAGTGGATTATGAGAGACATTTTGTTTTGGTTTAGATGTCCCAAAAATACAAGTTCTATTCTCTTAAGTATAATGAATGACAGAGTGAACTACAGAATTATCCAGATTTAATAAAATGTTTGTCTATGAATTTATCTGAAATAAATCTTCTAGATAAATGTTATTAGAACTCTATAAACTGTTCTAAGCTATAAAACCATAATTCAAGAACCATATTGGTTCTAGATAAATGTTATTAGAACTCTATAAACTGTTCTAAGCTATAAAACCATCATTCAAGAACCATATTGGAATTATTTAAAATAGATTAATTATCCTAATTTGTCTTATATGGATAAAGATTTAATACTAACTCTATAAGTAAACAATTTTCATCTCCATTTAGAGAAATATTTACTTGGAAATGTTTACATTGTGTTTTATACTCCATATAAGAGAGACAACATAACAAATAAAAGCAATAACACCACTGGAAGTGCAATAAGATAGCTAAAGATGACTGGCATATTTTTATAAACATGACCTAGTGTCTCAACTTTGACTCTATTTCCAGTTGTTTGCTTAATCTCTGGGGGACATAGAATTTTCAAATAATGGGACAATTGGTACTTTTAAATGCTCTAATTTCCTTATATATATATATATATATATATATATATATATATATATATATATATCACTAATGACTAGAAAGGTCTCCTTTGGTATTTGTTAGCACACAGCCTGCAAACAGTGAAATTTTCTAGAATGTGTTAGGGATATTTTAGTTTTAATATCTGTTGAGAAAAAAGTATTAATTTGTGTTATTCACATTATAATCGTTGAGAGTTTTTACTTGCATTCAGTTTGATCCATTTTTCTCTTTTGATCTGTTATATTTAATTTTTGTTCATTTTAGAACTGAAATATCAACAAAAAGTAAAGAACAAAAATGTATCTTTTAAATCCTACCTTACATCCCTTCACCAAAAAATCTCCTACATTTGTTAATCATGTACACAAATGTTGATAAATGTAACAAAAAGCAAAACAGACTTTTGCCTGAGCATACACAACTCAAATAGCTCCATGCAACTTACACATTTAAAAGACTTTTAAATATATTTCTTGAAAATAAACTATATCATAGTAATAAATCCTTTCAGAGAGTTTCTCATGGTGCATTTTACTCATGACATAATGAGTTACCAAATGAGTTTCATCTTGGGGAGCAACTCTTTGTGGCATGAGTAAAATGTAGCATGGTAAACACACACCCAGAGGCAGGATAACTCATAATGCATGAGTAAAATATAAAATGCTAAACACTACACTGAGATTTAATTTTAGTTAAAAAATGGTGTCAATGCTTACTGAATCCCAAGACAATAACTAGGGACAGACTCAGCAAAGCCTACACTAAGTGTACACTAAGTGTACACAATATGTATTCAATAAAATTCTTATCACTTTTTTGTGATTTCTAGTCACCCAGAAAGATTACATTAAGTGTACATGTAGTCTACAATTTGCGATAACCTTTATGAATCCCTGTCAATATTTAAAGCTGCAAGAATATCAGTAGGAAAACTAAAATTAGGAGGAAGAAGATGTGTGTTATGTCGTGCTGTCTGTTTACTCAAAACAGCGTAGACTTTATTGAATCTGGCCTAAATGCCTAAACAATAAATGGAAACTCTAAGGTTAACAAACTAATAAACAAAATGGTTAGAATTTCTAGACATTCTTTTTAAACACAAGGAAAAGAAAATTTCTAAAATGTAAAACAGAAGTAAGTGATCTTAATTAATGCATTTGTAGCCATTTGGTTTTTGAAAATAGTACCAGTCAGTCTTAGTTACTTTTGGATCAAATCAGTAAAAAACACTTAACTATAAAGGAATGTAAAATCAAGAAAATTATAAGAGAAAAAATAGACTATGAGAAGGGGATTACCTATTCACAATTCTTACCAACAAGTAAAAATAAAAATCATGCAAAATTGTCTGATGGGCTCATGCAGTCAGATGGTTCATTAAACAAATATTTTCCATCAGATTTAGCACAAGAACAAGAAATTTGGTGTAATACTGTTTGTAGATCTGCACACATTAACCAGAAGGTGACAGTCAGTGCATTTTCAGGTCTGACTAATGAATCTGATAGATTTGAATGTAATTTTTCAACTGAGCAACCATTTGAATCCAGACAGGATTTTCATCAGGGTCAGAGGTCAAAATGAGGCAAAGGATTGAACAGAGCAGTGTCAGTCAAAGGAAGGATTTGGTACAGAAGGAGGTAGTTCCTTCTGAGTTTTCTATTTTTAACCTCACAGACATTGTGTTTTCTGAAGTTCAGTTGAGCATTTTACATAAAGGTTTTACTTTTGGCCTGAGTTCCAGGGCTAATGTAAGTAAAACATTGTTAGAGCTTAAATTATTTAACAGAAAGATCAATTTGTTATACGCATTTTGAAATAAGTATCATTTGTACTTTCAAACAAAGATCTACATATTTAAAGAAGTAGTACTCTGAATCCTCCACTTTGTAATGCAATTCAAACTTTTTGAAAAAGTATGTGAAGTTGAAATGTGTACATTGTTAGATGCTCCTGTTAAACACAAGTTTTTTTTTTTTTAAATCTTAAACTTGTTGAAAGACAGACACTGTATTTGTAGGATCATAGGAGGTTACAAGGCTAATGGCTCAGGGACCCTTATAAACCTAGCCAGGTTCAATCTTTATTCCCAAAAAGGCCTAGAGATATGGTTTCTGCATACAGGCAGATGTAAATCAGCACCATCTGCCCTTATCCAAGATGGATATAGGTGAGACCCCTAAGGTGAATTTGTGGTTTCCCATCCAATTGTCCAAGTTCCAAGTATGCTTAAATAGGGCCAAGAAAGGTCTCTAACAAGAATTGGAAGCCATTTCCAAAGGAGATAGATCAATGCTATTGGATAGTTATTAAGTCTGATGCTCAATGTGATTCAAATTATTTTTCAGACTTGGATAATCCAATTATTTATGCAGACGTGAGTAAAGAAAAAGGCTTTCAGACCCTATTCCATGTTTGATACA
Source organism: Protopterus annectens (assembly GCF_019279795.1). Taxonomy (NCBI): domain Eukaryota; kingdom Metazoa; phylum Chordata; order Ceratodontiformes; family Protopteridae; genus Protopterus; species Protopterus annectens. Next base: position 1,346,303,465 of record NC_056743.1, on the reverse strand, counting down.
TTTTTGTTAGATAGTATAAATAATGGTGTTTGTTCTTTACATCTATATGATTTTTTCAGGTACAGTATCCCAGGTGAGGTTACATTTTTGGATTGCCAAAAATACATAAAAGTAGAACTTGTCCAAGTTTAAGACATAGCATCAGCACACAGGTCAACAATTGAAGCAGTGGCATTATTTTTAGAGGTTTTATAGCCCATACAAAAATAGTATTTCCTTCATTAAAGATTCATGGTACTTCCTTGTAAAGCTTAAAACATTGAACGAAAAAGAGATGCATCTTTCTAGTGCTATATTTGTCACTACTAATATAGAAGCTTTATATGCATCTATTCCTATTGAGGAAGGTGTTGACATTGTAAGAGCTTTCCTGAGTAAGAATGCTCGTTTCCCTGCTTCAAAGATTAATTTTATATGTTTGCCATTAGAATTAGTTTTGGAAAATAATTATTTTCTTTCCAAAAATTACTGCTTCCAGCATGTGTCTGGAGTAGTAATGGTTGTGGCAATGGCACCTATTTCCAAACTTAGTGATGGCTGATTGGGAAGATCCTCATTTGCATTAGCCAGTGAATTTCAAAAAAGTTTTCTACTCATGGTTTACTGATGATTTGTTCTTGATATGAAAAGGAAGTAAGGCTGAATTGAATTAGAATCATTTATATAAATTTTGCATGAGACCACCAACTTTTTGAAGTTCATGTGGGTTGATGATCCACAGTCTATTTATTTGAAAGTACTGATTTTGAAATTTCACAATTGTTTCACATTTACTATATATACAGGAAACGTACTTTTGTTAATTCCTATTTACACTTATTAAGTTGCCATCTATGGTACACAAAACAGAGTGCACTAGGAATCAGTTTGTGAGATTAAGCAGATTAGTTTCAGAAGAGGAGGGCATTATTTCTGAGGCACAGATATTGAAATCATTTTTTTTTTTAAATAGAGGTTATACTAACAGTTTGGTTGAGGAAGTTAAAATTAAATGAATATGAAATGATGATCACATTTTCAACCCATTTTAAATAAAAGTTGCTTCTAGAAGATCATAAAGTAAAAAAAATCCCCTGATTCTGAAAAGAGGTTTGTGCTGATACATTCTGTAGATGCACTTGTGATTATCAATTTAGTGGAAAGCTGTTGGAAAATAATATAGGGGATAAGTAATTTGAAAAATATAGCAGGGGAAGTTCCAAAATTTACTAAGAGAAGTCTCAACTTAAAAAATATTTTGTAGTGAAAGAGCTCAAAAAGAGGCACTTTTCCTTGTTATTATTATAAGTAGTGCAGATTTATAGACACATCCCTATTTTTGAGGAACTACATAACACAAATAAAATATTTTATTTTAAGGGTTATTACACATGTCAGTCAAACTGTCATGTATCTGGCCAAGTGCATTTCCTGTCTGGTGGTTTATACAGGAAAGACTGCTAATGGTTAAATGACAGGATTTATGAATGTTTTAGATATAAAAAAAATGAGAATGATGCTTTAGTGTAGTGGAAAGATTTACTAAGGATTTTAGGGGGGGGGTGTTATCAATACAGCATTTGAGTGTAGAGAACTGCACTGGCAAATTTTGTTAAATGCAGGAATGAGTCCAGGTTTAAATAGCTATTTAAATATTAAATGTGAATTCAAAAAGAAATTCACACTTTTTTATTGAATGAAATTAGATTAAATGGCTTTTAATCACGTTTGATATGTTAGGACATTTATTGAATGTAAGCTGGTGATGTAATTATTCAGCTCAATTGTGGTTTATGTTGTTTCTGAAGTCTTGGTCATTAAAGTCATCAAGTGGTTAAACTTACAAAGTGTTCTTGATGTGTTTGTTTTTCAAATTTATGTTGTGTTACATTTTGAGCCTTTTTTAAGTGTAATAAACAAAAATTAGTTGTATTATACAATCACGCAGTTTCAATCACAACTCTTTCTGAAGTGTAAAACATGCAAACCAGATTTATTAAGTAAATGATTCTCAGATGCGTCTGTTATTGCAAGAACCTGGAGCTTAAATGCGAGAAAATAAATCCTAGGTACCTGCATTTTTTCATTGCATAGCTCTCTAAACAATTTATATTTATTTCTGTTTTTTTGCTCACATAATACATAGAACAGTTTTTCATTGCATGCATCTCTAAGCAAATTCTATTGTTATTTGCTTTTTGATATAGGACAACTTTGGCTAGTTGGTCAAATTCATGTGTATATATTTATGAAAAGTAAATTAATCATTTATTTATAAACTATTGTATTGATCAACTTCTGTGAACTACAAGTTCTTTAATAAAGGTATAATTTTGGCATAATAAGGCAAAAATGGATGACAAGAACTCTAAATATAAATTATATGATTCATTCATGTGTTAAAGCAAATGTACATGATAAACATATTACTAAATGCAAACTGTGGTACTGAGCAGTTCTCTCCGCAGAGGTCTGATATGGAAGAGTTTGAGAAAAAAAACTTTTAATAAAAATCTAGAAATTTTGGTACATGGCTTCATGTTACAGTTCACAGTTTCACTAATGAGTGAATAAAACTTCAGCATTTTTCACTTTGCTGATTTTTCTGCTGAGGTTTTCACTGAAAATGTATTGTGGCACACCTTTACTGTGTCCTACTGTCAAGACACAGATACCAGGATACAAGGTACAAACACAAACTTGAATAATGTATTTGGATATAAAAGAACAGGCAGTGCCAAATATGTAGAAAAAAAGACACAAATACTTGCTAGAGCATGTATTCGTAAACGCAGCTCAACAAATCTGTACAATTGTGAAAAGGCTGGCAGTTCAGGTTCCAACAAGCACAAAATCCAAAGCACGATGATGTAAAACAAAAGTTTTTAATGCAGAAAAAATATAAAAGATGCAAGTGCTTTTGTTTAAAATAGTGTAAACTTCTTCAGACAAAGCTGTAGAACAAGGCAAACATTTATGAATTGTGAGACTAAAGGGTTAATTTTTAAGTCAGGACTGTGCTAGCTGTTTCCCTGTGCCCAATTAGATGCATCTGTGTATTATTTAAATGTTTGCCTTGTTCTACAGCTTTGTCTGAAGAAGTTTATACTGTTTTAAACGAAAGCGCTTACATCTTTTATATTTTTTCTGCATTAAAAACTTTTGTTATACATCATTGTGCTTTGGATTTTGTGCTTGTTGGAACCTGATCTGCCAGACTTTTCACACTTTGTGGTTTGCTTCTTGCCTTTTGGTTCTAAAAATCTGTACAATTATTTGGATACATAAGCCAGGTCCATATAAACTGATTACATAATACAAGTGGATACAGAGATCTGTATGTGTAGGTCAACACAAGAAGTCCGGGTAGATTCAAGTATCTAGACATACAGTTCAACAATTATGGGCAGGTCAGGGGGCCTGCATATGTTTGGCTTATCAACAGTTGTTTAGCTAAAGAGGGAATAAAATCAGGTTCCTGACATAACTTAGAGTAAACGATTTCAGTAAGTGCCACACTTCTAGTATGTAAAAGCCTCAGTGGTCATTTAAACTGTCTGAGCACATGTGTGAGCTCTGACACATTCACATTAGGGTATCACATCAGTCGATTTACTGGCTATGACTGAAGTGTTACTCATTGTCAGCACTGAGTAACACTGCAGTGCCATCTGCAGTGTTACTCACTGTCAACAGTGCAGTTGGCGTATAACTTAGTAACATGAGACAGGCCTGTATCATAGTGTCACATGGGAGCAAGCTGCATTCCAAATATTAATGGTGCTTAACTGCGATCACATAATGCCTAATGGTCAAACTATTTCAGACCAGTTTGCCAAAGCTACGTGTACTGCTTTTGAAGCAGGAAGCATCATTTCAGGATATGTATGTGATTTATGATTCTTTAGCTTCTGTGGTTGTACAAGTATTCTCTTGAAACAAAAGGAAATTGTTCTTGAAGCCTGACAGCTAATAGAATATACGCTCTCAATCTGATGTGAGCTTTTTAGTCTAAGGACAAGTAAAACAGGTTGTTTTCACTGATGTGCCACTTGTATATTAGCAGCTAGCCAAGATTTTACAAGGAATGTGGCCTCAGAATACCAGCTAGAGAGAACTGCCAAAAAAAAATTGTCTTTGCATTTGTAGAAGCTGGTTTCTGTAACAGAGAACAGACATGCTTTATCAAACGTGAGATTGGGAGGTGGGTCACCCATGTTACATTGAGCTTTTTCAACTTAGCCACATAGGGAACATACTGTGAGCGTTAGATCTAAAATAAAAATCATCCTAGAGTTTTATTTATGCAATCTTGTACACAATTCACCACCTAAAAGGTTTTCATTTCAACTCTGTTCTAGTCATAATGTTTCCCAGATAATAGCTTGCATACCAAGTTTTGAATTCAAAGGTTAGCTATATCAGTTTTCAGATTAAGCATATTCTACCTGTACCTATCCCATCCCTGAATATTATGTAATTACTGTTTGTCATTTTTTATCACCAATAGGCTCCACACAGCATAATCAGTTGTGCATATTTATTTGAACTTTATCTTATTCTTTTATGACTGCAACTTTTATGAGGAAAATCTTAACTGGAATATGTCCTGTATTTCTTTAATATTTTTTAGCCCTTGTTCCCACAGTAACTATCAAGCCTCACCCCCATCCTATTTGTACATTTGCTACTTCCAAGCCAACTTTAAGGACTCTGGAAGAAAAAGAAAGAGAAAGAAAAAGACTTTTGGATTTCTAACACCGTGACAGGAATGGACCCCACTCCTATGTCGAATTGTGATTAGAGTTCGTGAAATTAGTACTCTTTCACTCTTTGAGTTATCCAAAAGTGCTGTTTGCAGCAACCGCAATGTGCTCAGAACTGAATCCTTCTGCAGTTCATACAGAGTCACACGTATTGTTAAGCATATCCCAATAAGACTAAATTTGTTTTTATAAGACCCATTGCTCCTTCTACTATTGGAACTGTTTGATATCTTCAATCCACATGGCTCTCATTTTTGCCTATAAATCCTAGTATTTTATGACTTTGTGTCACTCTGTACATAAGACACTAATCACTGGGTGTAGCAATTTCAATAATCAATGCTACCTTTGTCTTTTTTCATGCACTATTATATCTGGTTTTCTAACATCTATTTTTGAACTGTTGGCAATGGGTGACCCCATATGATATAAACTTTATCATTCTCTATTATGCTTTGTGACTCATGTTTCCAATGCTTCTCAGCTACTTCAATATTGTAATGTTTGCAGAATCCCCAATGCAACAGTCTTGCCACATTATTATGCCTTTCAGCATAGTATATCACACCCAGCAACAAGATGTGTGACTGTTTCCAGTTCTGTTTTACAAAACCTACATTTGTCTGTTTATTCCACATGTTCAATGGACTTTGTAAACCAATGTGTACGTATTCCACTATCATGGGCCATTAATATTATCCTTTCATCTTTTGGTTTAAATTCACCTCTCCTTAACCATTCCTGCATCAGATCCTAATCAACATGAGGTTGTTCCAGAAGTTTTCTATACTTGCAACTATATTTACGCCTTTTCCACATGTCTTGCCTTCTCATCTAATCCTTCTCCTTATATCTTTCTTTTGTTTTTTTTTTTTTTGGCACATTCAGTTGCTGCCTAATTTTGTCAACTTCTGGTTTGGTTTGCATTCCTGTTTGACACCGATATGCTTCTGCTAAACTAAGCAGAAAAGTCATCTTAGATTTGTTTTCTTCATGTTTCAAAACTTTCACTATAGTTGGATCTAGTGAGGTCAGCAGATATGTATGCAGTCCTATGATTGCAGGTCTGTACATAATCAATGACAAGGAGGTTCATACCTTCTTCAGAAAGAGGAATATATAATCTTGGTATACACTGATTTTTATATATCATTTGATAAGCGTAAAGCATTTTTCTTGTTTTACAATCCAACTGAGGGTTCCTATTACATCGTCGAATGTTTCGTTTGTCGAACACCTAAACATCAAGCGCTCAAATCGACAACCGGACAGTTATGCAAATTTTTTCCCAGGGAAAAAATTTGCTTGTGCGTCAGTGGGAATTTCCCTTTTTCCCAATGTAGACCAATCTCAGAGTTGGTATATTTAGTTAGAGGGAGGTGTAGGGGGCACTTGGTTAGGGGTTTAAAGTTTTTTGGGTTTTTTTGTTGGCCAAGCAAATTTTTCACAGGGAAATAATTAGTGTAATTGGCCGGTCATGGTTTTCAGCATTCGACACTTAGGTGTCAACATTTAGGCATTCGACAACCTAAATGTTCGACATTGTAATATAGACCCTCCAACTGATCGATTTCATTTTGGGGGCAGTCAATCACCCCAAAAATTTAAGTTAGAGCAGGAAGTGCAAATTGGCTTATAGCTTGGACTTTGTTCCTAGATGTCAGGGCCATTTTCTGTATTAATTTTAGTCTTCTAAAATATTCCTGAGTTTGTTCTCATTTTATTCTCATTTTTTCATGCTTTATTTTTGATCTTTCATCAATTGCCAAATATTTATATATTCGCTCCTGCTCAAGTTGCTTTATATCACATTCCTGTCCCAGACTAATATTTTCTTGGTGCTGCAGCTTTCCTGTTTCAAATACTTCTTTTGCATATTTATCAAGACCAAATTACATTTTTATATCATCTTAAAAAGTTTTGACCACTTCTGGTTGTGCTTTCAGCTCCTCATCTGATGAACTAAACAGTTTTAAATCATCCACAAAAAGCAGATGAGAAGTCTTTAGACTTTGTTGTTGTCTTGGAGCTAATTTGTAACCATGACATCATCCGTTAAGTAGACAGCTCAATGGGTTAAGGTCAAGGCAAAAGAGCAGTGTTGACAAAGAGCCATCCTGAAATATCATCCTTTAAATTTCTATCCCTGGAATAATTATTTCTCCTTATCATGGCTTAGCTGTAAAGTGGTTTGCTACTCTTTCATGGACACTATAATGTAATTGATCAATGTAGGGTTTATGTTATACATCTGTAAGCACTTCTTGTGGGATGCTGTCAAATGCTTTTGTGTAATTTATCCATGCCATACTTAAATTCCTCCCCTTTTTTCTCCATTATGACTTTGTTTAACAACAAATTATCCTTTGTTCCATATGGCTTTTTCTTGTTATCCTTTTGTTCCATTGCCATGATTGAGTTTTCTTCTAAATGACTATAAACTCAGTCAGCATCAATACCAGTATATAGTTTTTACATCACTGGAAGGCAAGTTGTTGTATAGTTTTTAGGATAGCTTATAGTTTACTCTTAAGGAAGAGTATTGTTTTCCTCTTGTTAACCAGACTGGTGTATGTCTAGGATACACATATAAGTACTCAGTGTTAAATCTTCATGTAAAGATATTAATACTTTTAGCCAGAAGTTAGGTACTGCATCTGGGCCTGGGGTTTTCCAGTCAGGAGCTTTTCTTAATTTTGTTTCAATTTCTCTGGCCATTAATTCAGTTCATTTCATATCATTTACATTTTAGGTTCATAGGTAGGTACTAGGCTATCTGCCTGAGGGCACTTATAAGCCTAGCCAGAGTGTGTCTGCTTTCGCAGCCCCATTGATTAATTAACTGAGCCTCTGTCAAGAAGAACCAATGAAGTGATCCCAGGGGTGTATTTTCTGTTACCCATCCACTCATCAAGGTTTCTCTTGAAGAGTATTAGTGAGGGGCTCTGCCTAATGTAGTTAGGAATTTTGTTCCAAAGCATGGGGAGTCTCTGCGACAGGAATATATCCCTCCAGCATGTTCTATTTATTGTTGTGGCGAGGTTTAGCTCACTAGAGTGAGTGGCTTGCAGTGACTTGGATTTCTTTAGGTGGAGCATGTCCATCAATTCTGAGTTGGACATGGCTTTGTAAGTCAGGCAGAGATCACCTCTGAGTAAGTGATATGCCACTGAGTACAGCTGGAGTTTTTCCAGTCGGGCTGCATAGGACATATGTTTGAGACCAGTAATCCTCTTGGTGAGGTACTTTTGTGGTCTTTCCAGCTGTTGGAAGTCTCTTGTGAGGTACATCCCAAATGGGGCATTGTACTCTATGATGGGTCTGATGAGTGATGAGTAGAGGGGCACTATAACCTCTTTATTTCTAGATGTGAACCCTTTAGTAATTAGATGGGCTACATAGAAGGATTTCCTAACTTCTTTGACAATATGATTGTCAAAGGAGAGATTACTACCTACCTGGGTCCCCAGATCTCTTATTACTGCTTCTGTATTAAGGGGGCTGCCACCTATGTGGTAATTCATGGGGGTTTTGTTTTTCCCAAACGGGATGACTACACATTTTTTGGCATTCAGCTTGAGACCATGACTTTGACACCAGGTGTCTGTCTCCGTAAGGCCCTTTTGGAGAATGTCCGTGTCAGCCGGAGAGTCAGTTATGGCTTCCGGTTTGCAGTCATCGGTGAACTTGGTTAGCCATAGCCCTCCAGTGTTTGCCTGTACTTCTGAGAAGTATATGCTGAACAGTAGGGGCCCCAGGACCGAACCTTGTGGAACACCACTTGTGACTGGTTTATAGTTGGACCTGGAGCCCGCTATTCTTACCGTGTGAGTTCTGTCTGTAAGCCAGTTGGCAACCCATCTCATGATGTAGGGGTTTATGTTCAGGCTGGTGAGTTTTTTATAATTCCCGAGTGGAGAATGCTGTCAAAAGTCTTGGCGAGGTCAAGGTAAGCTGTGTGAACTACCTTCCACTCATCTATGGCCTTGGTGACTGTCACGAAGAAGTCAACCAGGTTTAGTAGGCATGATCTGCCCTTAACAAAGCTGAACTGCGTCAGGTGAAGTGTTTGGAGGTTCCCAGTGTCTTTGTTAATGAGTTCCATGATGATGCGCTGCAGACCAGGCTAGTCAGGCTTATGGGGCGATAGTTACCAGGGTCAGTTGTGGCCCCTCCTTTGTGGAGTAGAATAACCATTGCTGTGTGGCATTCTATGGGCATGTAGCCTGTGGAGATGCTGAGGTTGAACAGTGTGTTTAGGTGGGGGGTTAGTTCGTTCTATAGTTCATGCAAGACGCAGCCTGGGACACCATCTGGCCCCATTGACGCTGTGCTTTTGGCTTTTGAAAGGGCTGTTTTCACCTGTGCATCTGTGATTTCCAGGACACTACACTTTTCCAGTATTGTTATGGGCCCTTTTGGGGGTGAGGGGGGGGGGTGAAGTTTGCACTGAATCTATCTGCCAGGATGTCGGCAATATCAGTGGGTTCAGTATAGTTTGTGCTATTTTGCACTAGCTCAAAGCATATCTGCGAGTTGCCACTTAGATTCTTGACATAGCTAAAGAAGGCTTTGTGGTTATCTTTCGAATCCTTGGCTATTTTTCTTTCAAAGTTAGCCTTTGAGGATTTCATGAGGGACCTTAGTTTCTTACTGATACTGATCAGGGATGTCTTTCCTTCTTGGGATTTGCTTTTTTTATGAACTAGTTGCCTCCTTCTATTGTATAGCCTGTTTATGGCAGGGGTCCACCAGACTGGTTTCCTTCTCTTAGGGGAGTGAGTCTTGGTTTTCCTAGGAATGGCATGCTCCATGCATCCTTGTAGGTGCTCATAGAGTGCATTTGTAAAGGTTCCTGCATCTTGGACACTGTTATCCTTTAGCGTGGGGGCTGTGAAACTTACCACCTCTGTCAAGTAAGGTGAAGTTTGCTATAGAAAAGTTTTTCACTGAGGTTTCCTTGGTTGGAGGTGGTGGTGTGGTGTGGACTTCCAGAGTGATTAGTTTATGGTCTGATCTAACCAGTGACAGCTTAACCTCTGGTGTGGAACACCTGTCGCCCATGTTGGTGATGACCAGGTCCAATATGTTTTCACCTCTGGTAGGGGAGTTTACCAGCTGATCCAGGACATTTGAGTTGATAAATTCAAGGAAGCGCTGGACCTGGGAGTTTGTACTTGAGTAGTTTTCCCAGCTAAAGGTAGGGTAATTGAAATCACCCAATATCAGGGTGTTCGGTAGGACCTTCATGTTTTCCAGTGTCTCCAGAAAGGCGGAGTGGTGGTCCTGGGTCATGGAGGGTGATCTGCAGCAGGCCACAATTTGCATTGCAGATTTGCCTGATGTTAGTTGCACATGGATGATCTTGGCGGTATCATGCTGCGCCACTAACCTGGAGGTGTAGGTATCCTTGATGAATATGATACACCCCCTCCTTTTGTGTTTCAGTCCATGTTCTATGGCCGAAATGTGTGGTATGAGTTGTAGCCCGGTAGTGCTAGGGTGCTCTGTGGAGCCTTGAACCAGGTTTCAGTTACTGCACAGATGTCGACATTCTCCATACTGAGGAGTGCTTCGATCGCATGCATTTTGAGATTTAAACTCCTGGTGTTGAGTAGCATAACCCTCATTTTTTTATTTGTGCTGTTTACAGAGGTGGGTTTGACTTTTGGGCCTTGCCTAAAAAAGGCACTATGGGGGCAGCAAGAGCCTTGGCCAGTATTTGAAAGAGTAGGGGTGACAGGTGCAAGCCGTCTCTTGCGAAGCAACAAGAGCTGTCAAGCATGTCGCCCCAGGCTGATAGACACTGGACCCCCTTTGAATAACACCAGAAGCTTAGCCAATTGTTGAAATTGATAATTTTTTCTTTATACTGCGGTATCATTCTTGGTGAGGGCAGGATGCTACTCAGGGTCAGGGTTATACCCACCTGGGCTACATGATCAGAGAGCTCTTCCTTGTCTCTTTTCATGTAGTCCAGGGAGGTACATCTCAGGTCATTCACAACAAAATGAACAATGACAGAGTCATATATGTACTTGTTCTGGAGTGACCTGAGTGCTTGTGTTATGTGGCGGATTCTGGCTCCCGACAGGCAGCTAACAGTAGCCTTCTCCTTGTTCAGCCTAGTGAGTGGGACATCAGTGTGCCTGACTATAGAGTCGCCTATTACTAGTGTGTTAGGTATGTTATTTCACCTTAAGGGTTGTGATTGTGTGGCACACTGATTTTGTGTTTTATGTGTTGTCTGGTTTGTGACGGGAAGTGCGGGTTTTTTGGGTGTCTGCTTTGGAGATCTGTGATGCTTTTGCAGGTTTTTATTTAGAACCTTTGAGTATGATTTTGTGTATTTATGTGTATTTTTTGCCAGTGCTGGTTTAGTATGTCTATGTGAGGCTGGAGGTGTGGTGCAAGTGTTAACCTTCTCCTCATGACTGTCTGTTCCAGTCTTGGGTGGAGAGAGCTTAGCCTCCAATTTAGCTATATAATTGCATCTCTCGCATATGTCAATGTTTTGTGGTAGGAGAAGAGGGTCGTCTGTGTACATGAGGCAGTTGTAACATTACCTCAGGATACAGGTTCACCAACTAGACTGGAGAGTATACCTGAAATTGTCCTTTGTTCATGTCTGAATAGTAGGGTGAGCTGCTTAGTCGCTTGGTTGGTGAGGGGTGAATAATGAGTCCTGCCCTGCTGGGCAATCAAGTGTTGGGGTATATTAGTGCTTGCTATTAGGTCTGAGCAAGTGCTGGACTGTAGGATGCTTTTTAAGTGCTTTGATTGAGAGGTAGACTACTTTCAAGGGAAAAAATTGAAGAGGAGACTTGGTGGAGCCGGGATAAAGTTAGCCCTAGCTAACCGGTGCTGCCCGGATGTGCAAAACCATGCAAACATGGTTTTTACAGCAGGGAAATGAAAGAGATTGAAATTAGCCCAAAATGGCCCACAAACTACTAACTTCTGGGCTGGAACCACTCCTCCAGGGACAGATGGCTGCTCAAAGCTCCCTCTCTCACAGGTGAACAGAGAAACCTCCCTCTATCCAAGTAAGGTATGGGCAACTCAAAAAATTGTAACAGCCTTGAATTCAGCACAAGCCTGAAAACTGGACTATACTAGCTTAGAAAGGTGGGAAACAAGGAAAAACATTTTTTTGAAAAGATAAGGCAAAAACTGTAAAAAATACACTTAAAACAGCTTTAAATGACTACAAACAGTAAAAAATACACTTAAAACAGCTGTAGATGACTACAAGCAATCAGAAAAGGCTTTTAAACAAATTACCCAATTAACCAGTAAAAAAAATCTTAAAACTGACCCCTGTTCCTGTAGTCTTCAATCAGACAAGTTCTAACTGCACACTCCTGCCACTGGGGTGCAGGGGAACCTTCTCCAAAAAAGAAGGCCTGGATTAGTTCTCAAGTTATACAAACAAAGTTAGATTCAGAAGGCCTGGATCTAGTCTATGCTACAGCAAACAAGGAGCACCAATTTCAGTAAGAAGCAGTTCAAATATGCAGGCACTATAAGCCTTTAACCAGAAATTCCCAGCTCAGAAGGGCCTCTCCTCCCACAAGAGTGCAGACCATGAAACTTCTTAATGTAAAATAACTGGCCTGAAGCCCAAGTGCTTAAACCAGAACTAATATACTTTTAGAATAACAGACACTGAGCCTTCAATCAGCAGTTCCCAACTTAGAAGGATGTAAGCTACCTGTCCTGCCACAACAGTGCAGATCACAAACCTTCTTAATGTAAAACAACTGGTCTGAAGCCCAGGTGCTTAAACCAAAAGGCTTAGAATGATAGCTGCACTTTAATCAGGTTACTACTTACAGTTTCTTTTATTTCTTCTAACCATTCAGCATCTTTATTATGTTCCAAAGGGTCTCATAAATATTTCTCCAAAATGTGTCTATTTCTTCTTTTCTTTGGTGGTGTTTCTATTCCTTTTGCTTTATTTCCCAATTCTCTATAAGACTTTTTGGATCATCAATGAATTGCTTATTTTGCATTCTTCTTTCATATTTATCTACATATCTTCTAAGTTTTCCTGCCTGTGCTGCTATCTTTAGTTTATTATTTGCAATAGTATACAATAGATCCTAGTCTGTTCCAGTACTGCTCATTGTTTTTATTATGTATATCTTTCTAAGTATTTTTGTTGATCTGTTCCCCTTTTGTGGTATGACTTTATATGTTATTATTTTAGCTGCACAGCAATATATCCTATTTACTTCTGTTATATCACATGAATTTCAGTTAATAGTCTTGATTACTCTGTTCATTTGTTTTATCAAACTTCTAACATTTTGGGTCTTCCTGACATTCTGTAAACTATTTATTTTATCAGTCATAATATGTCTATCCATCTCTATTAAGTCAAGCAACTGCTCCCTTCGATATTTTTGTACTAAACTAAGGGCATATTCTTTATTCTTTGTTTCCTGAGGACATTCTATCAACAGCTCTAGAACGTCATCCATTGCTGTTTCTTGTGGGAAATCGTTAACCTATCACTCCACAACACCGATTGTGTTAAAGTTGTTACCATTACCTGCTCCTTACCTTGCTGTTCAACTCCAAATGAGCTTCTGCACTGGCTTCCTACTGAAGGCTCCAGAGTATATTCATATGTCAACTCATTAGATGCTTCCCATTCCACCTGTTTCTTCTTAATTTAGGGAATCATTGTCCATCATGCTGTGACGTTACCAGGATTGGATTTTCTACACTAAACCCCTGACTTGGCAGCTAATCCATTATTTCAGTTTCTATTTCTTTAACTTCTCCATTACTAATAATCTTTTCTACTTCCCCCCTTTGTTTTCTTATTTTTTGTATTGTAAAATTTTCCATATCTGGATGCCTTTGCCTGTATTTCTCTTGAAATAACTTTGGTGCTGTTATTTTGTACTGATTAGTTTTGCTTTCTCATTTGCATAAATATGGCACCATATGAAATCTCTTTTTCTTTCCTATGTCCCTACTTCTTCAGCTGTCTCCTGCTCCACCTGTTTCTCCTTACTTTGGGGAATAATTGTTGCATCATGCGGTGATATAACCCGTGTTAGACTTTCTCCACTAAATTTTCTACTTAGCAGGTATTCTGAAACTTCAGCTTCTATTTGTTTAACTTCTGCTTTACTAATCTTCTGCTCTCCATCCCCCTTAGTGATTTTATTTATTGTGTTGTGAAATTTTCCATATCTGGGTGCCTTTGCCTATATGTCTCTTCAAATATCTTTGCAGCTGCTTTTTTGTACTGATTAGTTTGTCTTTCTCCTTTGCATAAATATTACAATATATCAGATCTCTCTTTCTTTCCCATTTCCCTGTTTCTTTCTTATAACTCTCACAAATCTGTAGGTTTTCTTCTTTATATTTTTGCACTTCCTCAGTTGCATCTTTTTCCAAATGGCCCAAGGTTTCTTCATGTATATAATGTTTTTCATGAATCTGTTGTAGTAATGAACACAAATTTGCATTGGAGGCTTTTGACAGTTTTTTTGTGCAGGTATTTTTCTTTCTTCAAATTTCTCTCTTAATCTTTTTGAATATCTTCTATCCAGAAATTCTGGTCTTCTTGCATAATAGTAACATACATAATTTCTTTCTTATCCTCAATAGTCCACTTTATCATCTTTATGACTCTTTTTTTTGGCATGTCAGTTTTTGTGATTTTTGTGGACTACTACTTCCTTCTACAACAGGGGTCAATCTTCCCCTTAGCGTTGCCTAACCCCATTGTAGGAATGTTTCTGTGTCTTGAAAATTCTACACTATCATTTTTTTCCAGTCCTGTCATCTGTGTGCCTACCAGGATTGGGCACTTTTTTATCCTGGGACTTGTGCACTCAGCTGTCTTTTTTACTTTTGAACCTATTTCTGTCTATAATATATGCTATATAAAATACAATCTATATATCAGTTTCATCTTGATGAGATTTTGTAAAACTAGGGTCCACCTTGTGAAGGTACTCACCAAGACTTGAGGATGAATTCAGTTCTAGCAATACTACTCTCCTTTGTTTACTGATCTTATCATCTCTCCATTTGAACCCCTCACAGTCATTATCCAGTGAGAAGGATATTTTTGTTTGTTCTATCATTCTCCCATTAGCTGGAAGATAGTGGATAATGTCCTCTATTATGTAACCATGAAAATGCATGATTTTGCACAACAACAAATCTAGCTAAAGTTCAAGTGACTTTCTCGAGGATGTCATTTCCTGCTATGTCCCTTATATCGGTGTAACAATTTTGGGCCTTTTCTTGTTGTAGCTATGCCGTCATACAGACATAGATATCAAATCATTTAATTGTGTAGGACATGAAAAAAAAATGTGTGTGCCTCTGTGTGTATCCAAATTGTGATAATTTTAAATCACTCAAAAATCACAATATGTAATCATCTCCCCCCCAGAAAATATGATAAAAATAGAATGAAAAAATTAAAGCAAAAAAAAAAAAAAAGAAAGAAAGAAAATAAAATCTTACTAGCAGCCATCCAGTTGGGAAAGGACATTGCCATCAAAATGGACCTGATTCTGAATACCTACACAGCATAATACTAAGTAACAACATAACTAAAGTATAAAACAAAAGTATCTGAACAAATGACTCACTGCACCATTAAAGTAACAATAGCTCCCTATTTTAAAAAGGTTAACATTTACCACACAACTGTAGTAGAAGACCAACTACATGACAATCCATTTAAAAAAGCTATATAGCCTTACTTAGAAAAATGCTTAAAAGGCACCTTATACAACAATTACATTCCATTGAAATTAACGGGAAACAAAAAATTGATAAATGGAATACGTGGTTGCCTTTATACGAATATCTTGCACTGCAGGATAAGGAAATTTTCCCACCCATCAAGAAACCTGTTCCCTAACCTACGCTGCAAGATACTTCAATGTATATTACAATGGGTCGCCTTCAGTAGATCGAACATCTATAAGTTCAAACCACATATGGCCGAGACCATATGTTTGAACTTGTAAACGTCCAATCTGACTGAATGGAGATCTCTGTACAGAGTGGAAAGGGAAGATTTCCCATTTCCGCTATGTAGTATGATCTCAGAGTTGGTGTATTTAAGTAAGGGGGTGTGTGGGGGGTGCAGGAGGCATAGCCCCCCCCCCCTGCTATAGACATTTAGTTTTGTGTTTTTTGGTTTTATGTGGTTTTATGTCAGTGTTCAAACTTTTACGAGTTCGAACATATGGTCTCAGACATATGTGGTTCAAACTAGTAAAAGTTCAATCTACTGAAGTAGATCCATATTACAACATCACATCTGATGCCTCAAATATTTAAACGTTATGCTCTTACCATAACTAGGCATCTGTGTTGTGCATTTTCATTTTTCCTCAGTGTATGGGTTTGGATTCAGTCCTCAGATCTGACTCTGCAGCTTATTCCAGACTTGGGATCCAGCTATCAAGCTCCTCCCTCTACTGATAATGTTCTATTGCATCCCCAAAGCCTCAGATCGAGTTTGCTGCCCTATCCCATAGTAGAACTGAGACAGGAATCATTTGAAGGAAAGACAGGGCCCAAACCTGGAACTGTAGGTTCCAATACAGTCTAATAGGTTGGATAGGGGATGGATGGGAAGGAAGTTGAGGAAGAATAAAAATGGACAACACAGATACCCAGTTATGGTAAGAACATAACTGTTAAATCTGTTGTCCATTTAATTCTTCCTCAACACATGAGACAGAGTCCTCTGCTACATTGATCTTGGGTAGCCTTCATGGAAGGATATTCTGGAGTTCCACTGAACCAAAGGTGGCTCTGTTTCTAGAAATAATATCCAATTTGTAAAGAGTAACAAAGGTATGCACATTGGACCAAAAAGCAGATGATGTGGCCATGGATCTGGTTGAATGAGTCTTGAGAGCTTTAGATAATGCCATGCCTTTCTGAGAATAAATCCAGGAAATACAGTCTGTTATCCATCTTGCTAGAGTGACTTTGGATACTGGATAGCCTAGTCATTTTGGATAAAAAGAAACAAAGAGTTGGTCTGATTTTTGGAATTGCCTTGTCCTGTGAAGGCAAAAACATAATTGTCTGAGCACATCAAGAAGAAGCAGCATGTACTCTCCTTTATTGGAAAATTTTAGAAAGAAAACTGGTAAATGGATGGATTGGTTAATATTATTCTCAGAAGCCACTTGAGGTAAAAAGGAAGGGTTAGTCTGTAAGGAAACCCTATCCTTATGAAAAAGTATACAAGGAGATTTTGAAAAGAGAGCCTGGATTCAGATATTCTCTTTTCACATGTGATGGCTACCAAGAAAACTGTTTTCCATGACAAGAACTTCAGATCAGATCCAGCTGAAGGTTCAAAAGATTTCTGTGTAAGACCTTGTAGTACTACTGTCAGATCCCAAGGTGATGAGGGGTCTTTTATTGGAGGCCATAAAAGAAACAATCCTTTCATGAATGCTTTACATAGTTTAAACACAGCCAGAGAAAAATGTCTGTTCCCTGTGTGAAAATTAGAGATAGCTGCCTGCTGAAGTGTAATTGTAGAGAAGCAGAAAAATGTCTGTTCCCTGTGTGAAAATTAGAGATAGCCGCCAGCTGAAGTTTAATTGTAGATAAGCTAGCTCCTTCCTCAAAAAGAGTTGTCAAGAACTGGAGAATCATAGAGACTGGGGCAGAAGAAGGATTGATGTATTTATTCAAAGCCCAAAGGGAGAATCTTTTCCACTTATTTTTATACACTTTTTGGTAGATTCTTTTTGGGAAGCCAAAATAATATCAGTTACAGGGGAAGAAAGCCTGGGCTATCTAACTATTACTGGAAGTGGAAAAAACAGACGGTTAGTTTTAAGACTCAAATGCTCCCCGATCAGTGTGACAGGAGCTCCGGAGTTGGCTCCAGTATCCATGGAATATAACGAAGACGAGACTGTAGGAAGGGAAACCATACCTGCTGAGACCAGAAAGGATAAATGACTATCACTGAGCTCTTCAGCCTGCTTGCTTTCTGTAAAAATTTGGGAATCAAGAGAAGAGGAGGGCAAGCATAAAGGAGACCCGAGGGCCAACTGTGAACTAGAGCATCTCTCAGTGACTACCTCTGAGTGGGGATTAGAGCAAAGTACCTGCTGCACTTGTTGTTGAGGGGAGTGGCAAATAGGCGCAGCAAGGTCAGCACCAATTCTGAAAGATCATCTCTGCCACAGATTGATTGAGAGACAACCACTCAAGAGGCATCAAAATGGATCTGCTTGGTTTATCCGCTAGCATATTGGTTGTCCCTGGAATGTGCATGAATGTGCATAACAATTAAAAAGCAGTCTGATGTGATCTCCCATTCCCATACTGTCATTGTCCTCTCTGCAAAGGGGATAAGATCAAGTTCCTCCTTGTTTGTTGATGTACCAGACCACAGACATGTTGTTGGCCTAAAATACAATAGTTCCCAAAGGAAAATCATCTTGAAATCCCTTTAATGATAATAGGACTGCTCACACCTCTAGGACATTGAAATGTAACTTGGTCTCTTGGGGGGACCACCTGCCTTGGACTGTTCTTCCCAAGAAATGCCCCCTACCACAATTGAGAAGCATCCGTGGTCACTGTGGCCCTTGGGGCTGGTAGAAAAAAGGGTCTGCCTACATGTAGATCATCCAATTATACCCACCATCAGATGTGTTGTTTGCAAACTGGGGTGAGCCTGACTGGAAAGGATAGAGGTTGATACAGAATGGACTGTTGTACAACTCACATAAAGAAGTGTGCCAGAGGAGTTAGTACAATGGCCACTGCCATGGAACCAAATGCCTGCTTAACTGACCTTGCTAGAGGAGTTGAATGAGCAGAGAAAATGGACCTGACTCCTTATAGTAGAAATATGATGAGGAGGTAAAGAGGCTATTTGTTTCGTTGTAGCTAGAAGAATATCAGTGAACTCCAGGCTCTGGACTGGGGTTATGTTTGACATGGCATGATTTATAGTTATGCCTAAAGAATTGCAAATCTGGAGCAAATAGTCCCTGGCATGTAGAAATAGATGCTTGGAGGGGAGGGGTGGGGAGCCAGTCATCTAGGTATGGAAACACCTATAATCCCTTTAATCTCAAGTGAGCTGACACTACTTCCATGCATTTGGTAAACACCCCGGGGCTGTGGTGAGTCCAAAGGGTAGGGTTCTGAATTGGTAATGACTTGAACCCAGCCAAAAGCGAACATGTCTTCTAGATTGCCTTTCTATTTTGATAAGATAGTACACATCCTGAAGATCTACAGAGCACATTGAATCATCCTTGCATAGAAATAGTAGAATGGACTGGACGGTGATCATTCTTAACTTTGCTTTCTTTACATACTGATTTAAATTGCTTATACCCAAAATGGGTCTAAGGTCCCCTGTTTTCTCTGTCACTAAAAAGAAACATGAATAAGTTCTGAATCCTATCTGGTCTGGAGGGACCTTTTGGATGACTCTTTTGTCTAGCAGTTTTTGGATTTCTTGTGCTGCTGCCTTCCTCTGACTGGGTGGTACATTGGGAAGTTTCTTCCTTTTGCAAGATGGAAGAAGGGAAAATGGTATGTAATAACGCATGGATATTATGCTTAGCACCCATGTATCTTGTATTATACTTGCCCAGGCATCTAGGTGCAAAGACAAATGACCCCTGACTACCTTCAGAGTTAGACAGTTGGGCAATGGTTATAGAGAACTGAAAGTACCTATCTGAAAAGGAATCTGTAAAGCCCTGATTCTGCGGACCTCCTCTGCCTCTAGGGCAATGTTTATCACTGGAATTTCCTCCTCTGTCTCTGAAGGAATTGTCACAACATGGATCTTGGAAAGGCCCCTGAGATTTCTAGAATAAAATCATCTTGGCACCTCTCTGATTCCTAGAAAAGTTACTTTGATGGGTATCAGAATTGATTCCTAAGGCAAACAGAGTCTTTCCATCTTGTTCACTCCAGGTAAGCATTTCTTTTGTTGATGGCACAAACAAGGAAGTGCCATCAAATGGGGCATTAATAAAAGATGTCTTAAAAGGTTCCACAAAGTTGCAAAGCCACATCCAGGCATGTCTCCTTATGGCAATACCTGAAACAGCTGCTTATGAGGTGCCTTCAGCTGTGTGAGAGATCAGCCTCATCGAAGCATTGGATATGGACAAAAGAGTGGCCAGTTGAGAGGCTGTCCATTTGAAATCCTCAGCAGACATGGAGAGTGAGAGAGTATTTGAAAGCTCTTTGGTCAAATTTCTCTGAAATCAAGTAAAATGTGCCAGGTAATTTAGTGACCTCAGGGCAAAGGTAGCCAAGGCAAGCACTCACTTTCCAAACCTGTCCAACACTCTATATTCTCTTTTAGGTGGATGGACAACAGAGCTCTGTTCCACTAGCTCTTTCTTGGTGACTGCTGCCACCACCATAGTGTCAACTAGGACCCCTTTGCTCTCGTGCAGTCTGTCAGCACAAACTTGTCTGGTGTTTTAGGAATGGGTTTGAAAGTTTACAGTTCCTTCCAAGCCCGATAGGCGACTAAATCAATAAGTTCATCCACCAGGGGGTAACTCAAGACGTAGATGGGCCAGAACCAAAAGCCTCCAAAAAACATCAATTATTCTACTCAGAGGTTTTGGGAAGACCAGGCACTTTTCTATTTCAGGATCTCTAGAATATCTCCAAAGGAGATGTCATCTGGTGGTGATCTGGGGGACCCCTGTCCTTCATCAAAATTGGTACCCTCCATGAGATGCTCCAATGAGGAATCAATGTGTCTCCTTTTTCATGTCCTCTTCCAATGTACCTCCTGTATAGGATGTTCAGGTGAGGTATTGGAAGGTGTCAGAAGAGAGGGGAAGTTCCTCTAATGGAACTAGCTGGACACTCATTGGTTCTGGCTGTCCCCGTGGAATAGGTCTGAGTGACTCAGAGCTAGGAACCAACGGGGGAAAGGGAGTAGGATCCGATGCATGAGAGGGTGGTTCTCTGTGTTGAGAAAAAGCTCTTTCCACCACCTTGAAATCAGATGGACCCAGACAGCAGCCAACCCACCTCCTCAGAGCCGAAACTCCATGAGAAAAGCAGGGTTAGATCTCCCTTGTATCTGTGCATTGGGGGTGGAACCAGATCCAAACTGTCCAGAGCCGAGACTATGACAGGAAGGGGTGGATCTGACAAAATCAAAGCCAAGCCTATCCCCTCAGAATGACACTTTGGCTCTGGGACCCATTCTGACCTGAGTGAATTGGAGCAGAACTAGCCAAGAATATAGTCAGAGTGGAGGACAAAGCTCTCCTTGTATCTGGCAGTGGACCTCTCAGGGATCTCAGATCCTGGGGCTCCAAAACCAGAGGATGGACTGGAGAAGAAGAGAAAATAGCTTTGGAAGTTGTTGGTGTACTCACAGATCTAGTAGATGATGGAATTGGTAAGACCCCCATCTGGATCTGAGCTCTGAAAAACTTACGCATCATCCCATCCACATCTGCTTCTGATAAGCTACTGGAGGACCTAAAGGAGGAAGTGGAAGGGGCCTTGAGTGTTTCTTTAGGGGTTTGAAGCAACCTCAGTGGTGGAGTAGGTGACATTGGCTTAACTGTATACTCTGGAGCAGCACTCCTATAAGTAGGTCCCTGCTTAGGATCCAAGGGAGTCATTGTTGGACTAATGGTAATTACAGAAGTCTTCAGATCTGAAGTCTTTGGATCTGATGTAAGAGTCTTAGGATCTGACAGCATAGGATCTAAAAATTTCTTAGTCTTTGAGGGAGGAACTGAGGAAGACCTGCAGGACTTTGGAGGGGAGCTCTTCCTAAGGGTTCAAGAGAGCTGACTTGCTATGTTTGGAGGGGGGTTGAGCCCCTGAAGTAGAAGTGGAAGGCAGAATACATCTTAGCTTCAGTTTAATTTGACGATCCACTAAAGTCCTAGGGTTGAAAGTGGAGCATATTTTGCATGCCATATCTAAGTGATGAACCCCTATACAATACACGCACTCCTTGTGGGCATCTGAATTCAGAAGTTTATGCCCACATAAAGTGCACTTTTTGAAACCTGTGGGTTTTTCCGACATCATTGCTGTACTTTTCCCTGGGCTAAGACTGAAATTGGTCATTTATGTTCAGTGCCCTACACCAGTTATTAAGACTAAAATAAAAAATACATGGATTGCTCTGGCATTAAAACATTTCAGTCTCATAAACAACCTCTGGGATTTTGTCAGTATTTTGTCCAAATGATAGGACTTAATCAGTGTAACCAGTGGTTTGTGGTCAGTTTGGTGATGGAAGCTCTCTAGCCCCAACAGGTATCTTGAAAACTTTTCACACTTTTTCTTCTATTTACAAATATCTTTGTTCTACAATAATTAGCATTCCAGCTCAATAGGCAATGGATCTTAAGACTTGCCCAACCATCTGGAGAAAGCAGCACTTAGCCAGTCTAATTCAATATGTTGACAGCAGTTAATGAACCCAAGTAAAATTCTTTACGAACATGTTCATCAGTTTTATTCTCAGTGGCTACTTCTTTTGCTAGCTTAGTTTTACACTAAAGAGCAAAATGTTCCATCTCGTTGCATTTCATACACCTTCTGACACATGCTGTACCTGTTCTGACCCAGCATGTGAATGTTTCCATCTCATGTAGTTGCCACACCTACATTCACTGTACTTCTCATACACACGATTACTTTGACCACTCTCATGCTTTTTATTGAATTTGCTAATTTTATTATTTTTTTATTGTATCTTTTACCAACTGTACATAATTTGCATACCTTACATTAGCATATTATCTCTTTATTAGTGGCCCATTTCCAAAATGAAATGTAACTTTTGAGACATGTCTGTACCAGCCAGTCCAATCACTATTCCACCTCTATGTTCATCTCTTGTCTGATTAAACATACAATATTCAGATAGTTCATATAAGCGACTGACAAACACTTCAACACTCTCCCTTTGCATAAACACATTTGTGAAAGCATGCCCTTTCACAAATAACATTTTTGACCAAAATGTTCATTGAATGTATTTATTACTGAATCATGTGTAATATTCTGCCCTTCAGAAAATGAACTGTAAATGGTGTTTACTACTTTGCCCATGGCATAAAGTGTTTAGCTGTATGCCTTTACTTTCTTTGTCAGGCTTTGATGCTATACGAAAGCTAGCAAATGTCTGCCTCCACAACCCAGCTACGGAAATGGCTTTCTGAAGTTAATTGGTTCTTGAGGATCAAATGCTGCCATTTTCAATTATTTTCAATTTTATTATGTTTTTTGGGTGAAAACTGGTACAGCTACTCCATTCTGAGGAAAAATAGCTTCCTCTGATCACTGTGGTATCTCCTCAGCTATTTGGATTGGTTTCTGACTCTGAGTAGCATTTATTTCTTGCAAATTTGTTAATTTTTTAAGAGAAAATATCCAGGCTGGACTGATACCATGTCACACTGTCTACCTGAGGTATTCAATGATGGCACAAGACTCGAGACTGCAAACTTATGATACAGTGTTAATTACAAAATGGCAACTTACTCAGAACACTGTTATTACTGCAACTTCTTTTTGTCAGTCCAATTGAAGGGCTACACGCATTATGGGATTATGAATATACAGCAGTCTTAAACTCACAAACATATGTATACTAGCACCATAACTGAGTTATCTGTCACTCTGTACAGCTCTCTAGAGTCCAGATTGGTACTCCCCTCAACTCAAAGTTGAGGAGCAGAAAAAAAGACTCTTTCAAAGTTGATGAAAATAGACATCTTTGTCTACAAATGCAGCAAGCAGCTTATTGCTACAGTTCAATCATCACATGAGTGCTTTATTCATTACTGCAAATGAAATATCAGCATTCATTAATGAAACTGTGATATCCCCGCTGCTTCATACAGCAGCACATGCCATCGGCACCTGCCAGTCGTGCCCCTAACATATAAAGTGTTTTTATACGTGTGTGAATAAATCATAGCTGTAAATAAGGTGGGGCAAAGGGGTGGCCTCAGGTGACCTAACTGCTTAAAAAAGGATGGAAACTAGAATCACTGTTTTGGTATAAAACATCTTATACTGCCGGTAAATATTCTTAAATAATACCATTCAAAACTGAAGAAAAAAGCATCTTCTACTACAGATATAATATGCAGCTTGTTTCCACAGTTCAATCACTACACAAGCATTTTATTCGGTCAGGATACGCCTCCTTCATAACCCATACACGTCCTGTCACACTGCTACCACACAATCTTTAGATTTTATTCCAAAGTCACATTCCTATGTTGTAAATCTCAAACCACTGTTTGACTAACTTGATATTGTATGAGCAGTTATGAGCAATGTTTATGGGTATGTAGTCAGTATGACAGCCAACAAGGCAGCACACTTTGTGAAAGAAATTAAATGGCCACAGTTTTTCCCCAGATTAGTGACAGTAAATTCATTTTATTTAGCAAAATTTGCCAAAAGATGAAGATGTTTTGTACAGAAACAGAGCTTCTAGTTCTTTTTAAAGAAGGAGGGTCACTTAAGGTCAGAGTGAAGGGCATGACTTTGGTTGGGGGAAATCTGCTTTTTATCTGCCAGCACTTCACCTTGTCCACACATAATAAGAGTATTCTGATTTCCTGTGCTGTCAGCTCCTCACCATCTCTGGTCATTACACTTGAGCATTGACATGCACACAATCGCAGACACCTGCTTATGTAAGCAGACAAATCCACATGCAGGCATGTGTATGCACACACACACACACACACACACACACACACACACACACACACACACACACACACACACACACACACACACACACACACACCTCTCAGTTGTCCCACATTTTGCAGAATGCCCCTAATTTTGCTTAATATTTTTGCCCTATCTCCCATATTTTTTTAATTTTCTGGTAATACTTCATACAGTTTAGAAATTCATATTGATGTAAAACCTGTTGTTACTTTAACTTTTGAAGTGAATTAGAGTAATATTTGAGCCTTTGCCCTTCATTATTTTTGGTGTTGTCCAGAATTCTTAAAAGTAAAACCATTGAGAGGTGTGTAAATGCACACACACACACACACACACACACACACACACACACACACACACACACACACACACACACACACACACACACACACACACACACATAACATTATTTTGTAACATTGTAACATGCCTGTTATTCAGCAGGATTCATATCTTTCTTACATTCTTATGGTAAGATTATCACTACTCCTTGGGCATTTGCTACCCTTTAGAGGGACTGTTCACCAAGAAGGTGGCAGAATGACTCCCTTCAGGTTAGAGGAGCAACTGAAATAACTAGGAGCAGAGATGTTGAATCCCCCCACACACACTAGAAAAGCTCAAATGCTCATTTACAGATTCTAGGGACAACTTATTTCTTAGTCCTGCTGAACAAAATACAATATAAAAATTGCATCTCTGCTCATGTTCAAGTAGATTTTCTGCAGGACTATTATTTATTTGTGTGCATATGTCTGTGTTTGACAGTGTAAGTGTTCCTATCAATGTACTCACTGTTGTATTTATGGCCACAGGGC
Source organism: Protopterus annectens (assembly GCF_019279795.1). Classification (NCBI taxonomy): domain Eukaryota; kingdom Metazoa; phylum Chordata; order Ceratodontiformes; family Protopteridae; genus Protopterus; species Protopterus annectens. The sequence continues at coordinate 1,346,278,153 of NC_056743.1, read as the reverse complement.
TCATTCCCTAATTCACAGACACACACACACATAGACACAGACACACACACACACACACACACACACACACACACACACACACACACACACACACACACACACACACACACACACATACACACACACAAAATGTGCCAACATACTCATTTATGTACAGATAAGATGGTAACTGCATGATATGCTTAATTCATCTAATAGCACTGGTAATCTATCTGGCCATTGGCACACCCCGAACAAATACCAGCCTGATTAACAACAGGAAAAACAGCACTCCGAATTAAAACTGAACCTGCAAGGTATCTTAAAAACTATAGACCAATAACTTTCCTTCCTATGACATATAAACTATATACTGGAATTGATGCCAACAGGGTTTATAGTCATTTAGAAGAAAACTAAATCATGGCAATAGAACAAAAGGGTAATAAAAGAAAGTCATATGGAACAAAGAATTATTTGCTGTTAAATAAAGCCATAATGGAGAACAGTAAAAATGAGAAGAATCTAAGTATGGCATGCATACACTACAAAAAAGCATTTGACAGTATCCCACATTCATGGATAAAAGAGTGCTTAAGAATTTAAAGATACACCCTACATTGATCGATTATATTACAGCGATCATGAAACAGTGGCAAACCACTTTGCAGTTAAGCCATGATAAAGGACAGATAATATTTCCAGGGATAAAAATTCAAAAGGGGATATTCCAGGGTGACTTTGTCACTGCTGCTCTTTTGTCTTGCCCTTAACCCATTAAGCTGTCTACTTAGATTAGGTCATGGCTACAATTTTGCTCCCAAAAAACAACAAGTGTAAAGACTTCTCATCTTCTTTTTGTAGATTATTTAAAATGGTATAGTTCATCAGGTAAGGAACAGAAAGCACAACTGCAAGTGGTCAAAACTTTTTCAGATAATATAGGAATGCCATTTGGTCTTGATAGATGTGCAAAAGCAACATTTAAAGCAGGAAAACTGCAACACCAAGAAAGCATCAGTTTGGGACAAGAATGTGATATAAAACAACTTGAGCAAGAGGGAGTGTATAAATATTTGGGAAATGATGAAGGATTAACAATAAAACATGAACAAATGTGAATAAAACTTAGGAAGGAATATTTTAGAAGACTAAAATTAATACTGAAAACAATGCTGTCATCTAGGTACCAAGTCCAATCTATAACTCAATTTGTTGTTCCTGACCTAACTTACAGTTTTGGAATGACTGACTGGCCCCAAACGGTGTTGGAGAGGTTGGATGTGAAAACAAGAAGGATGCTTCATGCTCGTCAAATGATTTATAAAAATCAAAATGTATACCAAGACTATATATTTCCCATTCTGAAGGAGGTATGCATCTCCTTGAAATTGATTACATTTATAGATCTGCAGTCATGGGATTGCATACATATCTGCTGACCTCACACGACCTGAACATAGTGAACATTTTGAAACATGAGGAGAATAAGTCTAACATGACTTACTTGCTTAGTTTAGCAAAATATCGGTATCAAGTGGGAATGGAAATCAAACCAGAAGTAGATAAAAATCAGGCAACAAAGTGCCAAAAAAGTAAAAGAAAGAATATAAGGTGAAGGATCAGATGAGACGGTAAGAAATGTGGAAAATACATAAATATAATTGCAAGTATAGGAAACTCTTGGAACAACCTCATATTGATCAGGGTCAAATGCAGGAATGGCTAAGGAGAGGTGAATTTAAACGAAAAGACGAAAGGTTAATATTGGCGGCCCAAGATAGTGAACTACATATATGTTGGCTTACAAAGTCCATTGAGCATGTGGGAGAAACAGACAAATGTAGGTTTTGTAACAGAACTGGAAACAGTTGCACATCTTTTGCTGGTTGTGATATACTAATGGCAGAAGGACTGTATATTGAAAGGCATAATAATGTGGCAAGACTGTTGCATTGGGGATTGTGCAAACATTTTAATACTGAGTAGCCGAAAAACACTGGAAACATGACCCACAAAGCATTATAGAAAATGATGAAGTTTATATCACATGGGATCACCCATTACCAACAGTGCAAAAATAAATGCTAGAAAAACCAAATATACTAGTCCATGAAAAGAAGACAAAAGTAGCTTTGATCATTGAAATCACTACACCCATTGACTACAGTGTCTTACATACAGAGAGACACAAAGTCATAAAATACCAGGATTTGCATGCAGAAATGAGGGCAATGTGGAAGGATACCCAGACAGTCCCAATAGTAGTAGGAGCAATGGGTCTTATAAAAAAGAATTTACAATCTTACTTAGATATGTTAACGATACATGTAACTCCATATGAATTGCAGAAGGAGTCATTACTGGGCACATTGCAGGTGCCGCAAAGAGCACTTCTGGCTAACATCAAAGACAGAAACAATACTAATTTCATGGGATCTATGGTTAATGATCAGATGGAATGTTCCCTGAATGGCTGTTCATCATATGTAGACCAGAGAAAATTCCCTTTATTGAAAGGCCAAATGATTGCAAAACATTACATTGAACTTCATAGTTGACCAACATAAAGGGGGTCTATATCACATTATCGAAATTCCAAAATGTCGAACACCATAAGCTCGTCCTTGGAATCCCGAAATGTGATATACTTGAACTCTCAGAACAGCGAATGTTTTCCAAGGGAAAAAATCCACTGTTCCGAGAATACACACACACACACAGCACAAGCAGACCAAAATACATAATCCACACATACACGCTTCACAGAACCCTAAACTAAATCGTACATACACTACTAGCTATCCACTTAACTTAACCCAACCCTAATCCTAAGGTCCCTAACTAACGCACACTCACCTTACCTGCTCCCTAACCCTAAAGGTCCCTAACTAACGTACACTCACCTTACCCTCTCCCTAACCCTAAGGTCCCTAACTAACGCACACTCACCTTACCCGATCCCTAACCCTAAGGTCCCTAACTATCGCACACTCACCTTATCCGCTCCCTAACCCTAAGGTCCCAAACTATCGCACACTCACCTTACCCACTCCCTATCCCTAACGTCCCTAACTATCACACACTCACCTTACCTTGGTCCGTTTGCACACTTACCTTAACCCGGTCCGTCACCTTCACACCACAGTTGAGGAAATAGCGAAGGTGCAGAAATGGCCCACCGAATACCTTCCCTAGGAAAATATTCGGTGTTCTGCAGCTTCGCTATTTCAAGCGTTTGCTGAATAGGGGTTGATATTATAACATTTGAAGTTTTAAGACTTCGATGTTATAATATAGACCCCATAAAGGGAGTGGAACTCAGAACCTACTTACTGGTAATGGAGGGTAAGGAAACCTGCCCTTTCCCCACTGTAGTGTGTTCTCAGAGTTGGCATATATAATTAGCGAGGGTCTGGGGAGCACAGCCCACCACATAAGGAGTGTCCAGTGTTCACTGATTCCTCCTTTTGTGGAGGTCTGCACCACCCACACTAGATGCAAATTCTATATACCATCTCTGAGATGGCACTACAGTGGGGAAAGGGCAGGTTTCTTTACCCTCCATTACTGGTAAGTAGGTACTACGTTCCGTTCTCTTTATGTTGGCCAGCTATGATTGTTCGATGTAATTTTTTACAATCACTTGGCCTTTCGGTAAAGTGAGCATTCACTGGTTTATGTATGATGAACAGCTGTTTGCTGAATGTACTGTTCGATCGTTAACCATAGACCCAATTTCATGAACTTGAATCATACTTAACTTAGGAATGGGGTCCCTTCCCGTCATGGTATTAGAAACCCAAAAGACTTGGAGAAATTAAAAAAAGAGATAAAACAGTGGGGAATACTATCATGATGGAAAAGGATTTAATTATTGATTATAAACAAAAATATGTACACCATATAAAGCATAATAAATTAAATAAAAGTGCCACTTCAATGGTAAACGGTGCTAGTGATCACCGAGAATAAAAGGTATTGTACTAATATGCCTTTTGAATGTGGACTCACTTGGTAGCATCACCTACTTGATAGATGCATTCAGCAATCAATAAGTGAATGCCCACACATTTACCTATAATGGCAGTTTTGAATGAGCATGCTAGAATTATGTGATATCTTGTACTCATAATCAACCTTAAGGGATACTTTAAAACACACCTCTACACATTCTCTCTCTCTCTCTCTCTCTCTCTCTCTCTCTCCTTAAGCTAAATGCTTGTCATTTATACAAAGAAAACATAGCAACCCCCTTATGCTACACAATACTAGACTTGGGATGTCACATGACATACATGCATTTATATGACAACAAATCTCATTACTTTGCAATCAGAATCAAATAATGATGATGTTCACACTTGATACAACAGTCACAGCCAGGAAACAGTCAGCATCTAAAATTGTGGAATAGTTTTTTTTCTGTAAATGGGCTACTGGCTGACACAGTGGCATGATCAGGATTAATGTACATCTCAGGGACAGTCTCTCTGTTTGGTAGTCATGACACTTCATTACTCAAGCTGTCCCTTATTTACAGTTTATCCGACACATCACTGTTTTAAGATGGGAGCAGTCCAGTCCTGTGGAAGTATCTTCTGCTATCTTTAAGCCTCAGGCCATCTGTAGGGTCAGCAATGTAGACTTGATGCATTTGCTTCGCCAGTCCCAGAGATTTCCTGTTGCATCAAATGTTTGTCAATTTGTTTTGAATCCTATCTCTCCAAGTGTCAGGACAGATAGCATTTTAACTGATCTATCATAGTACACCTTTTGTTTTTGTTGACTTTCAGCCAAGCTGATTAAACATTTGGCATTTTGTGTAACTGATGTAGAGGAAAAGAGGTAGGCAACTTTTATCTTCAGTTTCATATCAACAGTTGTGAAGGTGACAGCCCTATTGGTTATAAAAAAATTTATGTATTCAAGCAGAACTTGATAAACAGTTGTTTGGAAATGGCAACACATTTCTTTGTGATATTTTTTCACTTTTATCTGTATCATCAGTCATACCAATCAATCTCTTAGCACAAGAAATCTGGATAAAGCCAAAAATAATGGGGGGGGGGGCAAAGACTCATAAATAGGGACAGATTTTAAATATTGCTCTTATAAACTTAGGAAGTTGTTAGAATAAAAGGTTTTGCAATAGCATGCATTTGCCAGAAACTCAAATGTCTGTCATTATTTAGTGACCAGTCCTTCATGATTTGCAAGGAAACCACAAATTTTATGAGGTACAGACCAAAAGTATGAGGCAAAAATCTGGACATTTGATAGGTATGACATCAGCCATATGCATAGCAATACAGTTTCAAGCATTTCTCATGTAGTTTGCCTTGATATAGAGAATTATGATCAGTTTGCCAATCCCAACCTGCTTATTATGTGTTTGAGACAATGATGCCAAATTATTCACCTCAAGACCAAAATTCGAGAGATGAATCTTGGCATCCATGTTGTGAATATATAGCTGTATGTTAGGATCAAAGAACCAATAATTCTTTTTAGTGCATGGAACTTAATCTGCTCCATGTACAATAAGTTACAGTTAAAAAACATCCAAGTGTTTTGCTGGCTTTCAAAGCTTAAAATACTTAGCAAGCACTGTAAGAAAGGTAGTGTATCACAGTCCCTTATGTTTACACTCATCTTATATACCTTTCAACTGCTCTGATTTTTACTTCATATTTCTGGTCTGTTCCTCTTACAATTTGTGCTTTTTCAGAAAAATCACTGAGGTCTGAAGTCACTAAATGATGACATACATATATGTTTCAGACTTTGCATCCTTCAAAAAAATGCAAACAAACTCACTTCCTGTTAATCAAGCTACTTTTACACTTATAACAGGAAGTTAGGGACACCTTATCTATTTGAACAGTAGGCAGAAACAAAATCTTTTATTCTGTTCCTGTCATTTGCTGGTCAGTACCAGCAGATTTTACTGCAGAACCCTAAACCCAACCTTAACAGCTTTAGCAGAGGGTGTTTAACATTTGTTAAGGTCGGGTCTCATGCCATTCTGGTGCTTAAATGGTTTGTCTTTTTCCTAATACTGAAGTGTAATCTGCATGCTCCATGCACTACAATGTTATTATGTCTAGTACTAAGCAGACTTCAGCTTCATTTTAATTTTTTACACATCCAAATCCTCACAAGCTGTTTGATATGAATACTGATTAATTCTACTACTTTGCAAACATTCTCAGATTTTGCCTGTATTAACTCAGACAAAATTTGTTTGCTACCTGTTCATTTTTTATGCCACAGACAATTACAGTTCTCAATAATAAACTGTTTAGCTCATCAAGGTTTAAGTATTTAGTTGTGTGCCTTATTTCAGTCACATATCCATTAACAGATTCCTGAGATCCAGCATTTCTACTGAATTAATGACAAACAGAACTCTCTTTAGGCTCTCAGCATGAAGCATGTCTTTAATGACAACCAAATCAGACTGATGATCTTTAGTAAGAAAACATTATTAAATACCTTAATTGCACCATCTCTGACAAATGGAGGAACATTGTAACTTCTCCTTTTTTACATGTTTCAGTTAAATATGAAACATTGTTGCAAATATCAACCTTCTGCTTCCCTTAGTTTCAATTTTTTGCCATACCATCTTGGTTTCAAATGAAAATGGGGAAATCTGTGAAAACCCACGCCTGGGTGTGGGTAATGCTGCATTTACCCATGGTTGGTGTGGTTTGGTCACGAGGACGAAACCCAAGTGGCCAAACAAAGCCAACCGTGGGTAAATCCAGCATTACCCACACCCAGAAGTGGGTTATTGCTATTATACAATGACATTATTTAAGAAAAAAAATTACTTTTCTTAAATAATGGCATTGTATAATGCCTCCTTGCTGCCCTTCCCCAGCTGTCTGGTATTCTGCGGCAGTTCTGATGTACTGTGCATGCGTATGCCTGCGCAGTACATCAGAGTTGAGCAAAAGCAACGGAGAAAGCAAGATCTTCGTTGCTTTTTACAAACTGTTTTGCTATGTTAAATGGGTTTAACATAGCGAGACAGCTTTAAAATAAGCAACGGAATCTCCGCTGCTTATTTTAAAGCTGTCTTGCTATGTTAAACCCAGTTAACATAGCAAGACAGTTTTGAAAAAAGCAACAGAGAAAGCAAGATCTCCGTTGCTTTTTACAAACTGTTTCGCTATGTTAAGTGGGTTTAACATAGCGAGACAGCTTTAAAAAAAGCAACAGAGAATCTCTGTTGCTTTTTTTAAAGCTGTCTCGCTATGTTAAACTCATTTAACACAGCAATTCAGTGTTGCTGTAAGAGTTATAGTAATGGAAAAAGTCTGGGTGACCGGACCTTTTTCCATTACTATAACTTGGATTTACAACGTGCACGCTGACCAATCAGCGTGCACGTTTTTGAATATTAATGGGGGGTCGTATAATGGTGGTGTTTTCTTATAAACTGTGCTAGGAGTAGCTTTGCATGTTGAGCTGTGCTTTGTTTTCTGAAATTCATTTTTGCCATGAGGTCTATCTAAGCTTTCTGGTCAGGCAGCTATTCTTCTACAGCCTCACAAAAAAATTTATTCTACCTTTCTAGACTGTTAAGTTTCAATGTATTATGACTTATTAGGTGAAGTATCTTCCAATGCTCTACTGGAAATATTTCTAGGCCATTTTTAAAAATAGGTCCTCTCAGTTCTGAAAGTGAGTAAGGCAAGATGGATCATTCCAAATGATAAAACAACAATAACTTTAGTAGAACATAATCTTTGTGTCAGATACCATGATCCTACTTTTTCCACTATGTACTGTTCTGACTACTGGGTTTGGAATCACTTTAAACTAATACCCACTTGTCTCACAGATGCTAACATCCAGGAGCCAGTAAGCAAATGACCACAAATTTCACCATCATGGCAGCAATTGTAGTAGCAAATCAGAATGATGTGATGTCCCAGATGCACACATAGCATTATGGAATGCTTAAAGACACAATGGAATGTACAATAAAGACATTCTTTGCAGCAATACTCAAGTCTGGAGCAAAAGACGACTAGGATGGCTATACCAGTCAACAGGCTGTTTAGAGCTCTTCCAGTGTGAAAACTGTAAATGGTGAAAAAATGCCAATACAACCTATCTGAATAAAATGCAGTTACTGGCTAGTGATTATACTGCCTGGGTGCCATCAAAGAAGAAATGAAGAGAAAGTAACAGAAAATTAACCAGAAAAGGAGAAGAGAAAACATTAGATGGGAAGACTCTTGCACTTGTTCAGTAAAAAACAATTCAAATTTCAGCTTTGGTACAGGAGGCAGTTTCCAGTAATTTAAAGGAAA
>NC_056743.1:1346257344-1346259844 GCF_019279795.1 Protopterus annectens | reverse complement strand
CTTTCTTTTTTCTGCTACCATGATATTTGTTATAAATAAGTAGAAGTGAGATGATAAAGCCCTTCCACAGGCTGAGGAGATAAGAATGATAGGAGAAGTGTAAAAAGCACTCATTTGTCAGCACTTCACTTTTCACCTTCACTGTATGTGTCCCTGTTAAGTAATGTAGAATTTTCAGATATAATTCAGCTGTTGGTTGACTTATAGTTCACTGAACAAACTGTTTGCTGAATGATTAATCTTCTTTCAATACTTGTCTATGTATTTATTTTTCAGTTTGGCCCTCTCAGTAAATCTAACCCTGCCCACACTCCATTTTCCTGACCCAAACTGTTTTACATTTCTTCATTTTAAAAAATGTTTCTGAGGCCTATGAAGAAGCTTTGCCTGGGTTTGAATGTGATTGTACTTTACAGAAACAATTAACATTTAAGAGGTGATGAATTATATTTTGGAGTAGAGAGGTTCACCTTAACTTTCCCTTTCAAAATCTCAGCAAACCATGTGAAACAGTCGGACTAAAACAATCCAGTCTGCTACCTTAGGCCTATGCTTTGGGTAATAGTCAGGACTGTAGATTTGCATTTCAACAGGTAGCAAAAGGACATAGTAGAAGTAGTATATGATAAAGAGATGGGATTTAATGAGGGGGTAAAGCAGAGTTCAGTACTGGAACCAGTCCTCTTTATTCCTTAATAGTAATAATGCAGATGGTCTGAGAGAAATACAAGCCTCTTTACAGATTAAATAAAAATCTGCACCAGAGCTGATATACACAATAGGGTGCAAAAGAGAAAGACATGAAGGTTGGGATTCAAAAAAAAAAAAAAGCTATTGCCATTGGTAAGCCCTAACAATGGCTGAAAACCATTGGCAGTAGCCATCTCCAGTTCACAGACAGGACCATCATAGTGATTCTACACAGATGATAGAATCACCTTAGTGGGCTGTCTCCATGGCTGTACTAAATGCAAATGAGAACTTCCAGGGGAGTAGCCTATGCTAATTAGTCATGTGTTGTTCCATGGAAATGCCTGGAGGAAGAGATTTACACATCTGAGCAATTCAGGGAATTGCTCGGGTACATAAATTATCATGGCCAGCCATGTTAACATGACCAAAATTCTGCATTCATCACCACGTTGCATGAAAGTGTCGGGGAGTTTAGCAGAGAAGTAATATGGGGCTGCGAGTGTTATATCTGTGTGTGTGTGTGTGTGTGTGTGTGTGTGTGTGTGTGTGTGTGTGTGTGTGTGTGTGTGTGTGTGTGTGTGTGTGTGCCTGTCTATCAATCTGTCTGTCTGCCTGGGTGGTTGTAGTAGGGGCCTTAAGGGATAGATAGAGTAGGTGCTTGTGTGTGTGTGTGTGTGTGTGTGTGTGTGTGTGTGTGTGTGTGTGTGTGTGTGTGTGTGTGTGTGTGTGTGTATGTGTGTGCATGTGCGTGTGTGTGTGTGTGTATGTGTGAATGGGTAAGTGTGATTCAGTGTGATAGTGCGTGTGTGTGGGGGGTGAATGGGTAAGTGTAATCGAGTGTGTGTGTGTGTGTGTGTATGTGTGTGTGTGTGTGTGTATGAATGTGTTCATAAATTTCTGAATGTGTGTGTGTGTGTGTGTGTGTGTGTGTGTGTGTGTGTGTGTGTGTGTGTGTGTGTGTGTGTGTGTGTGTGTGTGCATGTGCGTGCATGTGCGTGTGTGCGTGTGTGTGTGTGTGTGTGTGTGTGTGTGTGTGTGTGTGTGTGTGTGTGTGGATTTGTTTATGAATTTCTGAATGTCCGTGTGTGAATGTGCCTGCGTGTATGTTTGTGTATGAATGTGTTTATGAATTTCTGAATGTGTGTCTTTGTATGTATTTTTGTGTGTGTGTGTGTGGTAGCTGCCATAGTTCTTAACTCCCTCAGTAATAACACATATAGCCTGTAATATTGGAAGGGAGACATTAAACACCAGGAACTCTTTTTAAATATTTCTCTAAGTCACTTAAAAAGTTAACAGAACAGCAGGTTTTGCATTAGGAAGCATTTACTGAACAATACGAAATATGAAACTCTGGTGTATGTCATTATTGACTGAATATAATTTTCCATGCCTTACAAGGCAAATAGAAGAGGCAAAATAAGGGACATTCTGCAAAATCAGGGTTATTTGAGAGGTATGAGTATGTGTTTCTGAATGGAGTGCCTGTACAAACACAATTAATGGGCCGCCAGTAGTGATTACCATGGGAAAGTGCTGATTAGCAATAGCAATAACACCATGCAATTCAAAGACATGCATACTAGCCCATAAGGAGATCCTTCCTCATTGAAGCAAATCTTGTCTCTAAATTGCATTTCCAACTTTACCATAAACTGTCCCTTTTGGCTGCAGCAGTTTACACAAGAGCATGGAAAGTTCTCTGAACCCCTGCTTTGTTTTATTCTGCTGGAATGATCAAAAGTATAGCAGCATATATTCAGCAAAACGAAGCTCAGTGTAATGCAGCAATTAAAAACAAGGAATC
>NC_056743.1:1346177344-1346254844 GCF_019279795.1 Protopterus annectens | reverse complement strand
AGATTCCCGATGTCCAAGACAGAGGAGAGGCATCAGCAACAGATGATGGTTTGCTCCATAGGGACCAAAATATATTTAAAAAAAGACATAGAAGGGACAATAAAGTGACAGCATGAGGAAGCATTTTACGCATAGGCAAAACCGGATGCATGATACAGCTGCTTTGAGAAGGGTTCAGAAAAACTGGGAAACAGTCACAGATCTATGAGAGTTATAAAGGAAGTCACATGAGAAACAAGAGAATGCAAATGCTGGTTAGCTAAAATAGCAAATCCAGCAGCAGAAATGGGGTGCCAATGTATACCAAACAGTTGTTGTCAGACATCACATCAAAGTCCACACAGCTGTTAGAAAAGTATAATTTTGGCTGTCATACCTTTTGCAAGTTGATTAATCTCCCAATACCGTTTATTCCCAGAGCCAAGCAACCTACATGTTTCATGCCCTCCTTGAATTGTTCTGTTTTCCGAAAGGTGAGATTTGTTCTATGCATTTTACTGCTCCTTGTAATGTACCATTTGTTACAGTCACTGTATGTCTTTATTCATAGGTTCATAGTTAAGTACTAGGTTGGGTGCTCTTTTGGGCCATTTTAAGCCTAGCCAGTTTCCCCTCAGAGGTGAAAATCAAACCCTGTACTTTCTGTCTATGAGGTAAACCGCTTAACCTTTACATCAAACCCCAACTATTTATTCCAGCATTACTGGTGCTTGTAACTTTGTCTTATATTTCTCCTGAAATAAATGAGTCAGGGTGTTCTCCCATATCGGAAATTTTAGTTAATCAGTGATGACATACCTTAGTTATTGTACTTAGTATTTTTTATAGGTTATCAAAGGGGCAAAGCAAGCACCATATTTACATATTCGTTAGTTTCTTAACTGGCTAAGTAGCTGACGGCAGATTATTTTTTGCCACAACGTAAGTAACAAGAGTAAATAAAATGTACATTGGCGATTTAAAGAAGCTAGTTAATCATCATTTTTTTTTTTGTGGGGTGGGGTGACTAAACCCATGCAGACTCATGAGGGACATACAAACTCTGAACAAAACTTGCTGGTGCTGTGAGGTAGAAACCTTAACTGCTGAGGCACAGGAATACAGAAGAATACATTTCAGTATAATGAGAAATAAGTTCCCACTCTAGAATGTTTGGAGTTTCCACATATAATAGCCCCACTCAAGAATTTTCTAAATATTGATTATAGTGAGGGAAACAGCACTTAACACAGTGCAAATGCATATATACTAATTTGCACATTTAAAATGTCTTACGTGTTTCAATTTGATCTGAAACTATCTTGTTGCATAGACCTTAAGCTCTGATTTCATAATCCACCAATAAGGAGACACATATTGTAGGTGGAGTAGAAATGTACCTGAGGGCCAGAAAGAATAAAATTCCGAACTACTATTGAACTAACTGTCTCTTTAAGCAGTGTTGCTAACAAAGGAAGAACACAAAGACTATGTCAGCAAGACAGCCTAGGCAGACATTTTAAGAGAATATTTAGCCTTGAGCAGAAGGTGTGCCTTTTCCAGGGCATGAAATGAATAGGTGACGAGTGACACTTTGCTTCCATTGTCCAACATCAGCCTCACTACTATTTCAGTTCATGATAGAATAGGGGAGGGTCAGATGTAAACTCACATAAGACAACTTTAGTGCAGTATCCCATCCAAAAATAGATCCAAGCTACTTGTTAGGGATAAAATTGCAGTTCAGTAACATTAAAGTTGACAGTAAAAACCAAGCGCATGCATTTTCATCACCAGCATGTAGCATTTGTCATATTTTTCTGGCTTTGTGTTTCAATACTTTGCACACTGAGTTTCCCAGAGGTGTCATTTTTGACTGCAGCCCCCTCCTAGGATTGCTGTTTTTAGATGAGGCAATGGCAACCATAAGGCAGTAAATTCTCATTTTAAACTGCATCTTTCTCTCATCAAAAAATAACTTTTCATCTTTCAAAACAAAATAGTGCATTGGAAGGAAAGGTCCTTTTACAGAATGTGAATTGCACTTAAATAAAGCAGGTGAAAAGATGAGGTCATCATGCTAGGAGTGTCTTCATGATTATTTTTCACCTGCTGTCTTTGTGTATCCCAGAAATAGCTGAATGATTTCTGGCATATGTACACACAGAAGTGTAACAAAAGCATGTATTTGGCTGCATGTTAGTATTTAGCCTTTTCAGAAAGCTTAAAATAGTGTGAACAGTTTGGCACCAATTATAAAATGCTATGAAGGCACATCTCATTAAACATGTGGTGCATAGTTTGAAACTAGAAACGTGCCAGCAACTAATAACCTGAAAGTTTTCCTTTGCCTACTACAGCAGGAATTTTTAGTACAGTCCATGAATCCATTGGTCATTACAACATATAACATTCACAGAATTTATCATACTGATCCCTGAATGGCCATATTTCTTGATACAAACCTTCATAGGGAAGTTGGTAGCTATTTAACATGTGAGTCAGTGTCCCTGTGTGTTCTATCTATGTATTCATCTTAAGTGGGACATTATCACATGGTTTAAACTTCTCACTTTGATGATAATCATTCCAGAACAAAATGAAAATGCTGTAATATAAGACAACTTTAAACATAATAATGGCATTGTTTTAATTCTTTGGAAGCCAATTAATGTAGTAGGAACAGGTCACCATTTTAAGGGTGAACTGGGAGCACAAGGTGGATACTGACATCAGTTAAGACTCACAGAGTATATAAGTGGGTAGAAATTAAAAAAATGAAACCCTGGTATAGTGATGGTAATTATTTCAAAGTTTATTACCGCAGCACCTATGCTTCCAGCTGAATGTTACCTGAAGGAATGAAAACAGAGTACTAAATACAATAACTTTGTTGAAGCCATCAGCAGTCTCAGATTAATTTTATGTGTATATGTGTAGAATGGACATCAGTAGAAAGCTAGTATATTTCCTTTTAAATTTAGCTCTTGAATGGCTGAAACAGTTCACACTATACATTCACCAACAGTGTAACAATCTACTTTTCTACTGCAAACCTGAATTTCAAGGCCCATGTTTACTGAATAAACAGATGAAACCAAATGCCTTTCCTTGAAAAGCGGATCAATCAGCAACATTACATGATGAAATTATAAATAATCTGACTTTCACTTCATAACATAACTGATGTGAGGCATAATCCCATTCATTGTTAATACTAAAGCAATTTCTACTGTATGGTCCACAGCCTTTAAACAGATCTCTCTTCTACAACTAATAGAATATTAGAGCCAAATGTTTGTTTCACTGATATGTTGCAGTTCTACAAGCAGGCTTCTGGTAAGGATTTGTAATGGGAACTTAGAATTAGCTTACTTTAGACAAGTACACATGTCAAACAGTATATAAATATGGCACCTTAGGGTGCAGAGGGAAAGAAAAGTGTTTTGTTGACTTTTTCATCAGATCTAAGAAGTGTTGCAGGTGTGGTTTACCTGAAGCACAGGGATACTGTTTTCCCACAGGTGTTCAAGTATTTAACTTTCATCATCCAGGTAAAGTTCAGTAGAAACAAATATTTGTTTCAAGGGGTAATCCTGCTTGGTTTCTGCAAAGCAAATATAAGTTTCAGGACTTAAACCTAAATCAGTTCGATATGCCATTCCCATCTGCAGTGTATTATCATTGTGTGTGAGCTATAGGAACACTGTAAGTCAAAATGCTGGGAGTTTTCAAGAAAATAACTTTTAAAGACATTCAAGTATTTTAGGAATATCCACAGTGGTGCAGCAGTAGCGTTGTTGCCTCACAGCAAGAGGTTCTCCCGTTCGATTCTCAGCTAGTGTGCGGGGAGTGCCTTCTGTGTGGAGTCTGCATGTCCTCCCCATGGGTCGAGTGGCATTCCGAAAGACATGTGTGAATGGCATGCCTTCGTTGAAGGTTGGGCATCGAGCTGGCAACTCGGCAGTGTGAAAATCTACTGCCAATCATTAGCGGACTGGAGTTCCACTGTGGCAACCCCTAAATGAGAAAAGCTGAAAGACAACAACAACAACAACAACAACAAGTATTTTAGGAATAAAGAAGAGACAAGTACAAAATAGAGCTAACTGCTGCACGAAAGGAATATGGTTCTAAACCATCTGTGGGGCTGGTATAGAGTAGGTGATTTTTTCTGGTCTTAATTAATCTGTAAACTAAAGGCTAAATAGAAAGTAAAGCATGCAGCCTTACTGTCAGAATCATTCCAGTGAATGGAGTTTATAAAAGGAGCATAGCTACAGAGAAGGATGCAGTGGTGTAGATACACACAATACGTGTGCAGTAAAGCATGCAGCCTTACTGTCAGGATCATTCCAGTGAATGGAGTTCATAAAAGGAGCATTGCTACAGAGAAGGCTGCAGTGGTGTAGATACACACAATACGTGCACAGTAAAGCATGCAGCCTTACTGTCAGGATCATTCCAGTGAATGAGGTTCATAAAAGGAGCATTGCTACAGAGAAGGCTGCAGTGGTGTAGATACACACAATACTTGCGCAGTAAAGCATGCAGCCTTACTGTCAGGATCATTCCAGTGAATGAGGTTCATAAAAGGAGCATTGCTACAGAGAAGGCTGCAGTGGTGTAGATACACACAATACATGCGCAGTAAAGCATGCAGCCTTACTGTCAGGATCATTCCAGTGAATGAGGTTCATAAAAGGAGCATTGCTACAGAGAAGGCTGCAGTGGTGTAGATACACACAATACATGCGCAGTAAAGCATGCAGCTTTACTGTCAGGATCATTCCAGTGAATGAGGTTCATAAAAGGAGCATTGCTACAGAGAAGGCTGCAGTGGTGTAGATACACACAATGCGTGCGCACACCGCACACACTCAAACACATGTGCACATTCAAACACACTCACATACACAAGCACATGTGGGCAAGTACTCACACAAAAACACACATATGTAAATGCACACACACAGATATGCATAAGCATACATACATACAAAGATGTGCACGCATACACACACAATCATGCATGCACACATGCACATGCATGAGCACAGGTGGATGCACACACATATACATGCACAAACACATGCATGAGCATGCATACACATCCACAGGTACATATGCAAGCAAACATGCACGCACACACACACATACACACACACACACACACACACACACACACACACACACACACACACACACACAGATACACATAAAAGCAGAAAACACAGTATGCTCACAAATACAGATGTGCATATATATTTCTGATTTTTATATTCCACTAGAAACAAGTTGTTATAACTTCCTTTTGGCTTTGTTGTTCATTATATGACCTATAGCTGATAATTTGGCTTAATGGATAAACTCATTGAGATACGAACAAGTTATACTGTATATCCTGTTGATATAAGCCTGATTCCCGCAACCTTCACCTGTACTGTACAACCTTCACCAGGTTCCCAAATCACTCTAAAAAACAGACATTTGCATCTAGTAAGTCCATTTTCAGCAAAGAAAAATAAACCTGCATTTTCGTACTTGCTTGTATTTGTATACTGATAAAGCACAACTGCTGTGAGCCTGTTCTATTTATCCAGCTGCCCAGTGGTTGCAAAATTGCACTATTACCTAGTTATGCTGCTGTCATCAATTGACACTATGACTCCACTTGTAGGATTCGTGTGTGGTTACACTGTTAACAAAATTTCAGACTTATCTTTAGGCAATATTGTTAACTGAGCACTGAAAAATTAGTGGGACATACAAAAGGATCAACGTATTTGATGATGATATCAAGAGGGGAAGAACTGATCGAGGAAGCATGTGACAGTTTTTCTGTATTACCAAATGTGTTTAAAGAGCAGGCAGATAGGTGGCATATGAATTTAAGGGTGAAATAAGTACAGGGTATACATTTTTGTGGGGGGGGGTCAAGGACTGACACATTAGGAAGAGCATCTCTTTATATGGAAAAAAGAAATTATATTTGTGTTGCAATCATCTCAGTGTTGAATTGTGCTATGTAACTTGAGTGGAGTGTAGTAAAAGACAGCAAATGCATACTGGAGTGCATTGTAGGGATATAGACTCTAGAGATGCAAATGTTAACTTCCTATTATACAAAGTGCCGGTGACTGATGAGGGGTTCATTTGGAGTACAGTTGTCAGTCTTGAAAGTCAAGCTTGTGAACAGTGCAACAAAATGTTATCAGGAGGGACAGGAGAGTGGGGAAAATTGACTATGAGGAAAGGATCAGAACAGTGTGTATGTGCACAGGGGAACGGAGAAAAGGAAAGAATAATTACAGCATGGCTATCCTGCAGCAAAGGAAAGGAGCTGGTGTAAGAGAGTAAGGAGCGAGTGCAGATGGAAAATGGAGGGGATACAGTATAAGAAAGATATCAGCAAGTATTACTTCACTGTAAAAGAGGTAATGCCATGGTGGGAGTAGTACACTCTACAGGGGGATTTACAGGTGCCTGGAATGCACAAAATGTTGCTGGGAGAAGAGATAGCTTTTGCATACTAATGGATTACACAAGCCCTAGATCTGCTTCTGTTATAACCTTTAGATGTTCATATATTCTTTATAAATTTGCAGGGAGCCATTACAGACTGCTATGAATGGTATATAATGGCAGGATAAAATCATTAGTATAAATGAAGTAGGTATTAACAGGAGATAGCCTGACAAAATATTTCTGCTGTGCAGCATGTCCCCCCCTTCATCAGTCATGTGTTTAGTTGTGCCCCTACTTCCCCAATAATTAATTATTCTAACTCAGAAGTTAGAAAACCTCATGGAAAAATACATCTTTTATCATCATTAAAGTAGGTTTTTAACTTGTCTCTAGAATTTTCTCTGAGTGCCTGCTGATTATCGACTCTCCCATTAACAGATGAGTCCATTGATTGTCATGAGTTACAACTAGTGAAAAGAAGCTGTCATCTATGCAGCCATCAGATTTATTGCTTTGTCCTACCCTCCCTTTACCCCTCATTATGATTACTGTTACAGTAGATGTCTAGTAACATATGTAAAGTTTCTTATATGCATAAAATCTGGCTACAATGTGTGAAGCTGCTGCTTGGAAAGAATGCACATCTCAGCTGTATGCTGCCTGGTGTTACTTTCACATTTGATAGATGCCAGCATTACAGCCGTTCAGACTGCCTGCCTTCCTCTAGCACCCCAGATGACCAGGCCTATGTCTGGTGTACACTGTCACCCCAGATGACCAGGCCTATGTCTGGTGTACACTGTCACCCCAGATGACCAGGCCTATGTCTGGTGTACACTATCACCCTTCCCAGGGAACTCCTCCTCCACCTGGGTTATTAGCCAATCCCAAATCATCAAGGTGACAGCCAGAACTTTATTCCTCTGCACCACAGAGCCAGCAAGTGTGCAATGCAAACAGTGCATATAATAAGAGTACAATCATATATTACATTGTGAAAGAACCACAGCTCCCCTTTACTCTGACACTATGCAACCATGACATTGCAATAATGAAGTAGTAGGAAGTGGGGAACAAAGTTCTGCATAAAGGAGGTGCAGGTGAGAGTGACCATGTGATGAAACAAAGGCATGTTATATTTCTACCCTTCTCTGGTTTCTAACTTTCAAACAGACACTTATAAATTCAGATATGTATATGTAAATCTATATATACATATAGATATAGACGTAAAAATGTATTTGTATGTTAATACTTGAATTGCCTGTATTATACTATAATAGCCAAACCCCACTTATGCTGTGCTGATGATGTCATAAGAAGGCAGAAACATGCATGACCACAGCTAGTGGGGTTTGGCTTTATTAGCCTGAAATTGTCCATAAATAGACTTAAAAGAAAAAGTCATGGACATTCAGAATTGCCATTTAGCTGAAACACCTGACGTCCTTAAGGGGTAATTTGCATATATCCCATGTCGCCTCTAATATAAGAGGTTTAAGAAATCACACAGTGAAAAGTCGAACTTTGCTAGATTTTTCTTTTTGTTTTTTAACCGATTTTTTTTTTCTGTGTGACCTTTTTACTCATTGTTTTGTCCCATTAACAGATTAGGCAAAAGGACTATAATGTTTAGTGACGTGTCCTTCAGTCCAGTAAAAAAACAGAACACAACCTAAGAGAACTTAGAAGGACACTGGTGTCTCCCATTTTCTGTCAATTACAGCATTATTTGCAAAATCTACCAAATTTTGTTTTATTTTTTCTGGAGGCTGTTGTACAAAATGAAGGCAAAATTAAGGTTAAACTCTGATCACAGACATCAAAAAGTACAATTGCCATCTCATTACTAACATAAAACGGCACTTGGTTCATTGGTCTCATCTTTCTGTTGCTAAAAACGTTATTTTTAATGTCTAAAGTCCAAGTGGTAAAAGGATGAGCTATCCCACACACATGTAATGCATATATATATATATATATATATATATATATATATATATATATATATATATATATATATATTTATATATATGTGTGTGTGTCTGTGTATGTAAAATAGATGTTTTTTTGAATGCCTGTCTTCTTCTTTGCCATTGCAGGTACTATATCAGAGACTAAAAGATAATTTTTCGGGCAGTAAAGAATGACTAAATCTGATATGGGATGTGAACTTTTGCTCTCTTTGTATCTTTAAAGGCTAAGTGTGGTAGAAAACGTAGCTGGGGTGTGCCCTCAGCAATGATGTGCAAGCATGAGATTGTATTTCCAAGCCACCACCCTCGCCCTGCAATAACTTAAGTAGATTTATTGCTTGACTGCCTATCATTACTCTTCTGTTAGCTTAAGCTTGGTGCTTAGAAATTCAAAACAAAATGCCTGCCTGTGGGTTTCTGATTCACTGGCTGCCTGTGTACTTTTGATTCACTGGCAGCAGCATACATGAGCTTCCAAGGCCACTACTACAGCCCAGTTTTAATGAAGAGTATCAAACCAGTTCCAGTATCCTAGTTTGGGAGCAACATCAAATTAATTCAAAATTATATCTGTAGATTTAGTGGCATCAGTAAAATGACTGCAGAACAAGGAAATACAGGGCTACAGGATCTTGATTCATTTGTTAAGCAAGTAAGTGAAATCTAGGATTTCATTCCCTTGGTTTTCATTTGCCTGACGTGTGACTTTAGTGACTTTGAGCAAGTCGCTTATGCAGATAGTTCTCCTGGTCTGAGTGTGAAAAAGGTTCAGTATTCTCTATATTGTGATTAACATATACAAATAATTAATTAAACTGACCATTGTGGAGCATCTTCTACAAAAACCTGGACCACAGGGAAAAT
This sequence comes from Protopterus annectens, assembly GCF_019279795.1. Taxonomy (NCBI): domain Eukaryota; kingdom Metazoa; phylum Chordata; order Ceratodontiformes; family Protopteridae; genus Protopterus; species Protopterus annectens. The sequence goes on along the minus strand of NC_056743.1, from coordinate 1,346,245,557 downwards.
GAAATGTGTATGGAGAGCTTACAGTAGCCAATCATCCCACGTGTTTTTGGAAGCTAGGAGAAAACCGCAGTAGCCAGAGAAGTGAACTGCCTATTATCGACCCTTTCCAGCCATGACCTGTGTGGCGACCGTGCCCTGGCCCAGCAATCAAGGAGCCTCAATCCTCACCACTATCACCAGGGAGGTTGTCTCCTAGAAGAGAAAAGGATAACTAATACACACAGTAAAGTACAATTTCCCTTAAGTGCACACAGAGATCACAGTCAGTCTGGGGCTGGTTGCTTCCTTGCTCACCAGGTCCCCAATAAGACTCCCCACTGGCACAGCTATAGGGTCCAGGTCTCAGCCTAACTGGGCAAGCTAGAACCACCAGTACCCTCTCTGTCCAACCAGTGCTTCGTGTCCCTGCCAAGTAGCTGACACAACACACACACACTTTGAGATAAGTATTTATACAACTTCACAGATACACCTGAAAAAGGCTGACACAGATTCTCCAGCTGTGCCCCTTTACCCAGACCATATGGTAGTAATCCCTGCCACCACCCAGCTTATAATATGAGCTACTAAAAGGCCCTTAAAAGGGTGTCCAATTATTGCTGTGCAATATTATTATCCAATGGTAATGTGACTATTCAGTTTAGGCTTATTGGAAGGGCTTAGACAGTATACTCTATAAATAGATAATGTACTCTCAAGCATCATTTATCTCTACATAAACCAGCCACAGGTAGCAGGTTTTAAAAATATTTAATAATAAATAATTAAAACACAAGACAAAACTACTACACAACAGAGATATCCAAGAGTTCAGAGATCATACAGAAACTTAAAATAATACAGTAGGACAGGTCTGATTTCAAAGAAAAATACCTAATTAATCTGTACTAGCTTTAACTATTCCTACAAGAAATCACAGTGCTAAAAACTTACATGTGAGCTTAGGCAGAGTGCTGAGTTAGATATCCAAGGTCAAAATGCTTAAGTCTCTTGTGAGAAATAGTATTTAAACATTACTAACAAACATGTCTCTAAGGCCCTCCCAAATTACATAATTTTTGACACTTAGGTTTTCCCAGTATTCATATTGCATCATCAAAACACCTGGTCTGAGTTCTCAGGCCGCAAACTGCATTATTTAGCAATCTAACACCTGCTCAGAAACTTACAATACAAGGCATTTCACATATACACCCTAGCAGAAACCAGAGAAATAAAGCACCTTCCACATGTTAATTCTGGTCATAAACTTTAGCCTTAAAACAATGGGTACGAAACCTTCATCCAGACACACTGGAGCTGAATTCTAACATGAAAGGGTCACATCATGCTTCACTGAGCCAGTAGAGTGCAATGTTGTCACATATTTTGCAGTTCCACATTTCACAGTATTCTTTTACACTCAAGAAAACATGCCTGTATTTTTACATTTATTTACAAATGCCAGAATTATATATCAAATTCTATTTGACTAGGCTGGCAGCCTTCGCCCATCTCTCCCCAGTCGTCACAACCTGGACCATGAGGGCAAACATAATATATGTAATTAGTTTAGATTTGCCAATCAACCTGCATGACTTTGGGTGGAAATGTGAGCATCCAGAAAAAAGAACACACACACACACACACACACACACACACACACACACACACACACACACACACACACACACACACACACACACACACACACACACACACACAGAAAGTTCAGTTGTATAAGTAAGCTTACTATCACAGTAAATGTTTGAACAGATCATTGTTGCAGTAGCATAAAGCTATATGGGATGTATCCTGCCATGGATATTGGACATTTGGCCAGAATACTAAAGCAATTGGATGCCTTCCAGGTGCACCATATATCCACTGGAGCACAAGGAAAAAAAAGCACTGCCACCACAATTTACAGCTGTCTTCCCCAAAGAGGAAAGCTGAATTCTAGACCTCTGCAGAAACACTTCAAGTACTCAGTCTAATTGTCTGTCATGTTATGTAATGTCACGTCAGAAAAAGGAACAAAGAAGAGAGAGAGAGAGAGACTCCACCCTGGCCAGGGCTATGCAGAATAAATAAAAAAGAACATAGGGAAGGAAGTTGTTGGCACTGCAGCAGTGATCAGTTCACACATCTAACGCTATGGTTAGTCTCAGTTGCTCAGCAGGTAGCACCCCACCTTTGGTGCTGGATGATCAGAAGACGTTTGGTTCTATTCCCTCACCAGGTGGATGAATTCACTTTCCAATAATGACACTGAAGTGCACCACTTCCTGAGTGTGCTGTCTTTCAAATGAGATGTTAAACTGAGGCCCCATCTGCCTGAGTTAATGGTAGCTCAGGTGGATGTTAAAGATCCTATACCACTTATCAAAAAGAGCAGGGGAACTTCCCCACTTCCCCAGTCAGTATGAATATCAACTTAGGTCTCCCCTGAAAAGAGGGCAGTGACTTAGTGGGATTAACCTGAAAAAACAAAGTGTAAATAAAAATAAAAATTAAAAAAGTTTGCTTACACAACTATATGATGTTCATCATTAGATATCTGTTGTAGTAGCATAACGCTATATGGGATGATTGACAATGCTTTCAGAAAACTATGCCCCCATACTCTGGAAGGCATTCTATATCTTGTCACTTCATAAAGGTGGCAAGTCTACTGACTTCACTCACTATTGTCCTATTGTTATCCTGTCCCTTTTAAACAAGATCCTTGAAAAATGCAATCACCATCGACCCCTTAATCCCATATTTAGTTACAAACTTCTCACTTCAACCCAGCATGGCTTTTGCCCACACCACAGCACTGTCTCTGCAGGCCTCAACTTCACATCCATTAACACAAACAGAAATTCTTGTAACCTGGTTGATCCATCCAAGGCTTTTGATATGATATCTCACCCCAAACTAATCCAAAGACTAACAAATCTTGGCCTAGACTCTTCCTGCCTTACATGGTTCAATAACAATCTCTCAAATAGGCAACAGGCCTTCAAATAGCAAAATGAAATGTCATAATTTCTTCCTGTAACTGCTGGTGTTCCCCAAGGATCCATTCTAGGCCTTCGCTTATTTAACATCTTCATCAACGACCTACATATAGCGGCCAGCAATGCTACTATCATACAAAAGCTATAACAAATAACACATAAATCCTTACACAAGGTTGGAACATGGGTCTCCAACTCTCATCTCCTATGAAAGCCGAAAAAAAATAATCCTGTTTATACCTAAATCCTACAGTGTCAAAAAGCTCAGTTAACTATAACTTCTCTTAATAACACTAAAATAGAAATAGACTTACATGCTAAGTTTCTAGAAGCAACCATTGATGAAAATATGAAATTCAACATGCACAGAATTTGACATTCACAGAAAAAAGTAGTCAAGAACACATCAAAAACTTGGTACACTGTATAGAATTAATCCATACCTAACTGACGATGCAAGAAGACAAATTGCTTCTTCCTATTTACTTCAAACCCTTCTCTATGGAACTCAAATTCTCATCATCCTGCAATCCTCCCAATCTCACTTACTTGAGCAATGCTATCACAAAGTAGTAAATTTCCTGCTAATTAACCCCACAGGTCTCATCATTGCTTACCCTAAAACCACTACATTGGACAGAGCTCTCACACCATCTTGCCTTCTCTCAACCTGTCATTACTCATACCCTTATTTACTCCCCAGAAAAATGCCCAAGTCTGTCCCATCTTATCTAACGATATACACCCAACAGACGTCTTTGCTCACAGAACAAGCACATTCTCCAAGTAATCAGATTCAGCAACTTAGAAGATGATTCAATACTCTCCTGTTATATCTCAAAACTCTGGAATTCCCTTCCACTCTTCATATGACATCACAGGAAAATCAAACCTTTTTAAAAATCACCTCAAACAACAATAATGGACAACTGGTTCTACACTTGCTTTACCCCTGGTTAATATATCTAATCTCTAGTTTACACTATCTAACCTTCCCTTTCTCTCATCTGTTCAATACCCCTCTACTCATACTCTTTCCCATTACTTTACCACTTCCCCACCTCCTGTCTCGTTCTGCTGTCATCTCCTTACCTCCTGTCTTGCTCTGCTGCCATCTCCTCACCTCCTGTCTCGCTCTGCTGTCATCTCCCCACCTCCTGTCTTGCTCTGCTGTCATCTCCCCACCTCCTGTCTCGCTCTGCTGTCACATCCCCACCTCTGTCTCACTCTGCTATCATCTCCTCACCTCCTGTCTCGCTCTGCTGTCATCTCCCCACCTCCTGTCTTGCTCTGCTGTCATCTCCCCACCTCCTGTCTCGCTCTGCTGTCATCTCCCCACCTCCTGTCTCGCTCTGCTGTCATCTCCCCACCTCCTGTCTCACTCTGCTGTCATCTCCCCACCTCCTGTCTCGCTCTGCTGTCATCTCCTCACCTCCTGTCTCACTCTGCTGTCATCTCCTCACCTCCTGTCTCGCTCTGCTGTCATCTCCCCACCTCCTGTCTCACTCTGCTGTCATCTCCCCACCTCCTGTCTCGCTCTGCTGTCATCTCCTCACCTCCTGTCTCGCTCTGCTGTCATCTCCTCACCTTCTGTCTCGCACTGCTGTTCCCTCTCCATTCCACCACCTTGACCATCTCTGCTATTAATAACTAAAATAAACCAAATAGAATTAAAAGACTACCTTTCTATTTATTCTACTGGTTCTGTTAAATTGACTACTTAAGTTGAGGATTATCGCTCGTCTGGTTAGGATAAAACAGATGAACTGTTGTGGGTTCAGTCCAAGCAGCTTAATTACGCACAAACACATAAGAAATAAGGCTTTGTAACTTAAACTTAAATAAACTTAGAAACAGACTGACTGCTACACTCATATATGTTAACACTCTGGCTGTTCTTTCAAAATGGCATTGCTGCCTGCATGCGCTCACTATTTATATGCACGCACCTACATCTGGAAATGGTTCTTAAAGGTACATACACACTCTCTGTTCTACATCCTCCCTCTTTGAGAAATAGATCATATACTAAATAACAGTATTCAATGACATGCAATTTACACAGAAATTATCTTTTGACATGCAATTATACAGAAATAATTCTTTGACATGCAGTTATACAAAATCAGACACATATAAAACAATCATGTCCAAGTTGCTGTGTATTTTACACTAGGTCTAGAAAAACAACTGGATTGTGTAACATAAAAGTCTGAACTGGATCTAGCAATGGGAACTGCCTTCAAGGAATGTTCAACTTTGGGGTCATCTGGAACATCATCAAGAACAGGAATGGATGCTGAGACATGTTCTTCGGTATGAACATTGTCAAGGTTACTCTGAGATCTAGAGTCTGTATCACAGATACGATGCTGCAATATCATTTCTGATACAGGAAGAAGATGCCTGCAGTTTGTCCTGTATTCTATACCCTCAGATTCCACTAAGTAGGATCTTGGCTGGGCACATATACCTCTCACTTGGCCAATTCAATCAACGCCTTTCACTGTTTGCATCCTCACTGTCTCTCCTTCTTTCAATGGATGAAGAAACCTGCTTGTTTTATCATAGCTGGACTTCTGAAAAGAACGCTTTCTAAAAAGTTGGGCTTTCATTGCTTTGTTGTTTTTAGCATTAGACACCAACAAAATAGAAATGATAGGCAAGGTTGTTCTGGTTTGCCTAAATAGAAGTCTCTGAGCAGGCAAGCCAAGTAGGTTGTTACGGGGTATATTTCTGAAATTAAGCAAATTCAAGAAGATATCAGTATCGTGATGCTTTGACCTCTCTAGTAATTGCTCTGCACTCTGTACTGCATGTTCAGCAAGGCCATTTCACTGTGGGTATTCAGGACTACTAGTAACATGAATAAAGTCCCACTCTTTTGCAAATCTCTGAAACAATTGACTGGTAAACTGAGAAGCATTGTCAGAAATAACTTTTTGTGGACTAGCATGGATTGAGAAATGATGTTTCATCTTAGTAATAACAGCACTGGATATTAGGTTAGGTAGCAAATAGATCTCAAACCAGTTCGAATAAGAGTCTACCAACACTAAGTAATGCTGATTGTTCTACTCAAATATGTCAGTGGCTACTGTTGACCAAGGTAGTTCAGGAATCTGGCTTAGCTGAAGTGGCTTTTTTTGCAAATGCAGTTTAGTACTGTTGTATACTGAACAAGAGGTAATTACTTTATCAATGCCTTTTGATAGAGAAGGCCAAAATACTAGTCCTCTGACCCTTTTTTTGGTAGAATTGGAACATGGGTGGCCACAATGCAAAATCTGAATGTATTCATATTGTAAGGAAGTAGGAACAATAACTAGGGACCTTTGAAAATGATACCACTAGCAGTGGACATGCACATTTCTGCCTTCTTATAGCATCATCAGCACAGCATAAGTGGAATGTTTGGCTAACATTTGGAAACACAGGGCTATCGTATCCAACTGATATCCATAAACATTAGGGTGACTTCAAAATATCCCAACTAACAAGCTAAAACAATGGGTAAAAAGGTCACACAGAAAAAAACAATCAGTTAAAAGACACAAAAAGAAAAATCCAGCAAAGCTAGACTTTCCACTGTCTGATACCTTAAAACCTCTTGTATTAGTGGTGACATATGCAAATTATCCTTTAAGGATATCAGGTGTTTTAGCTATAAGGCAATTTTGAATGTCCAAACATTCCAGTTATGCTGTGCTGATGATGCCATAAGAAGGCAGAAACATGCATGTCCATAGTTAGTGGGGTTTGGCTTTATCGGGTTGATATTGTCCATAAATAGACTTAAAAGAAAAAGTCATGGACATTCAGAATTGCCATTTGGCTAAACATGCATTTTTCTTTTCATGTTTTTTAACAGATTGTTTTTTCTGTGTGACCTTTTTACTCGTTTTTTTAGTCTTTTCTTAGTGTCAGGAAAGAATACAGTGTGATGAATAAATTGATTCAAGGTAAACTCAAAAACAATTTTAGCATGAAGGAAGGATTAGTTACTCTATTTAAATAAACACTAAAAAGGGCTAAGAGACATAAGGAATTGCAAGTCAGATACTTGCCTAACCAAAGTCAGAACAATAAATAAAACTGTCTTCCATAAGGGAAGAGGTAGCCACAGGTCCACATAGAGACTGAGTCAGCTTTTGTAATACAAAATTAAGATCCCAAGATGGAGGCACCTGTTTCCTACATGGTCTAATACATAAGACCTCTTCAACTGCTGGACTCGGAACAAGAAAGAAAGGCAAATGTAAAAACAGACAAGCAGAAATGGCTGAAAGATGCACTTTGATAAAAGTGTAAGACAGGCATGATTTCAGCACTTCACACAGGTGCTGGAGAAACACAGGAGTCCCCATATGAGTTGGGTTCTGGTCTCTTCTATGGAACCAATTAGAAAATGTCTTCCATTTGGCTAAATATGATTTTCTAGTTGCAGGTTTTCTAGCCTCCTTTAACTCCTACTACATATCATCTGAAAATAGGTTCCTAAATGGAATTAAAAACATATCACCTACACAATCAGGCATAGCTTCAGGATAATGGGGTGGATGAGGAATCCCTTGTCCTGTGTGAGAATGTCCACTCTAAGAAAGTTTTTGGTAACTCCTCCTGGTCAGGTGCATGAAAAGGGAAAACGTATGTTGTCTGGGTCAAAAGGGAGAAACCATGAGTATCTTTGGAGAGTTCTTCTTTATCGCTCTGGTAAAGGAAAGAGGGAAGTCATAAAGGAATATTCCCAACCATGGGAAAGAAAATGCACCTGTTTTCCAGGCCTGTTTGCAAGGAATCCTAATTTGTTGTAACTTACTGTTGTGAGTGGAGGCAAACAGATGTACTTGGAGAGTTCCCCACAGGTGGGTAATCTCCTGGAAAACCTCTGGGTGTAACATTCATTTGTAAGGGTCTGTACTAGATCTGCTTAGGTAGTCTGCAATTGCATTCTGCTCTGCCTAAAGCAAGACACTATGCTGAGTTCCTAGCAACCAGGCAACCATGGCTAGTCTGCATAATCGGTAGAACCTGCCCCCCCCTTTGTTTATGTATGATATAACAGTGGTGTTGTATGTTATGACCAGCAGTGGTCCAAGCATCCACAACTGATTCAGTTCTTTTATTGCCTATATCAAGGCCATCATCTTTTTTAGGTTTATCTGCTTTTTCCTGAAATGAGAGTCCCATATACTTTGAACTTTGATATCTTTGGAAACTGACCCCCAGGTAAAGTACAAGAAGTCTGTTGGAACAAATGGAGTTGGAATGGGAGGGGGAAAAAGGGAGTCCTGGGTCTTTTGGACTTGCTTGGCTCACCAAATAAGTTGTGTTTTTATGAATCCCAAGACTGATATAGGAAAGTATAGGAGATGTTGGTACTGGATCCAGACAAGAACCATTAAATTTTCCACTTGTGAAGTCTCTCCAATGGAACCATAAGGATAGTTGATACTAAGTTACCTACAATGCTGAGGAAATCCCCTGCCATGGAACTGGTCTGGTGAGCAAAACTGCTGAACTGGTAGAAGGAAACTAGAATGCATCCTAGAAAGGTTAACCTCTGAGTTGGAATCAGGGAAGACTTTTCTTGATTAAACATTAAACCTAGACTGTGAAATAGATTCATGAAAGAGTGAAGGGATGCCAGAGTGTCTTGGGCAGAATCTGCTAAGATGAGGCAATCTTCAAAGTAAGAGTATATGTAAATTCCCTGAATTCCGCTGAAAGCAATGAACGAAACCAAACATCATGTGAATACTCTTAGAGCTGTAGATAGACCAAATGGCAAAGATGAAAACTGAAAAGTGCAGTCGCAACACAAATAATCTTAAGTAAGACCTAAAGTCATAGCGAATAAGTGGTGACACACATCATTGGGGTCTAGAGTGACCAAGTAAGAGCTGGGTGGAAGAAGTGGAAAAAGGGACTGCAAGCTTAACAGAAAGCCTGATAAGTGCTTCATAGGTGGCAGCTTGGAATTTGTGCTTTTGTTTTGCTCCTGGTAAGAGAAGGAACAGAGGACATTGATCCCTGACTGTCTCTTACTGGACAGTAAGTGTCTGTATGGGACCTTCCTGATTGGTCTGATTGATATTCAAGGCATCTAACAGGAAAAGGCTATAACAAACCTACAGACTCCTGCATCATCTGAGACATGACTGTTGACCACCAAAGAGCCTGTGGCCTACTTCTCATCTTGGGATTGCTGCTACTGTTTTGCTTCTGGTGAAAAATAAACAAAATGGCATTGTAGTCCCAGCAGTGTGAAGCTGCAGCGAGATCAACATTAGTTATAGCCAGGTAGTAGCCAATTAGGTGAATCCCCACTATTCATCATTCTTGGCAAAGCTAATTCTTTCTTTCTTTTTCCTTTTCAGTAAGTACTGCTTCATTATACTAACATCTGCAGTGGTGCAGCGATAGTGTTGTTGCCTCACAGCAAGAGGTTCTCCCGTTCAATTCTCGGCTGGAGTGCGGGGAGTGCCTTCTGTGTGGAGTCTGCATGTCCTCCCCGCGGTTGGGTGGGCATTCGAAAGACATGCGTAAATGGGTGTGCCTTCGTTGAAAAATTGAACATCGAGCTAGCACCTCGGCATTTGGGAAAATCTACTGCCAATCATTAGCGGACCGGAGTTCCGCTGTGGCGACCCCTAACCGGGAAAAACAGAAAGACAAACAACAACTGCTTGATTAGTTACTTTCTAACCAAACCTCAGATATCTCCTTAAATACTTCATACATAAATCATCAGGATCTACTTTATTAGTTTCTGCTCAAGTGTTTGCCAGTCCCCTGTATAGAAAACATAGGCACACTGCATTGACATTTGTCATGTAAAAGCACTCTTGAAATTTCAACAACACCTAGTTGCACAAAGGGCAACTAGTTTTGCAATGGCAAGGACTGCTCCCAGAGTTGCAAACCAGATACTCTTTCAGTTTACCTTATATTCTCACCACAGCCTTCTAATCAATAAAAGAGGGCCTGTTGCTATAGATATGAACTTTCCCACTATCTCCAATTACCAGCTTGGTGGATATGGTGAATCTGAGGCAATGCAGAAATTGTCTAATGTTTACTGACAGTCAGCTAATTCTCAAACAAACTGATAAGATATGTGAGAGATGTATTTACACAATGTTACTGAGCACATACCTGTCACTTAAAAGAACTCCTAATGTCAACCAGGTTGTCAGTAGTACACACACACTGAACCCATCACATATAGTTCAAAGCATGTACATAGACCCATATATGTTGAGACACTTAAATATAACCTACCTAAACACCAAACGCTTCCTAGATAAAGCACACATAACAAATGTCCTCAGCAGCCCCAAATTCACTTTTTCAAAACAACACCCACATCAACACACACAGCCACACCTCATGGAGTCTATGCATCTAAGCCCATAAGGTAAACCATCATACAACCCAACATTCTGGTTATTGGAGACCCCATTGTGAGACACACTGATGTCCCTCTCACCAGGCTGAGAAAGGAGGAAGTCACAGTCAGTTGCAGATTAGGGGACAGGATATACCATATTATGCATGCAATCAGGTCATTGGACCACAAGTACCAGTATGACTCAGTTATATTCCAAGCAAGTATAAATGATCTGAGATGTACCTCCGTAGACAATATGAAGAGAGAAATCATGGAGCTCTCTGAATATGTGCCCCAGGCTAGTAAGAGCCTCTCATTAAGCAGCATTCTATCTTCTCCAAGGAAGATATTACAATACAAACTTGAAGATGACTGACTTTAATAATTGGTTTGTTTCTGGTGTCATTCTAAGGGGGGTGCAGTATTTGTCAGCATGGAAAGAAATGGTCAACAGACCACAGTGCTTTGCCAGGGGTGGTCTGCACCTCTACTCTCTAGGCTTTCAAATATCAGCTAAAACATTGTCCTTCCCATAAGTGCCTTTTTTAGGCAATATCAAACAAAGTACTTCCAACATAGCAAATCAAAACCAAGAAAATCTAAAGGTGTTACTGCTCATTCTAGGAGTCTAAACAAGAAATTCTACTCTGTACAAGCTCTCTTAACCCTTTAGTACAAAGATGTCTGTGCAGTCACTAAGACATGGTTTTAAATCCTTAAAAAGTACCCTCCCAGTGCAAGGCTATACCATCCACACATTTAGACCAGCTACTACGCAGGCAGGGACCAAAGGTGGAGATGTCTTGATTTACATAAAAAATAAACATACCTCAAGGTTGAGTCAAGCAGGACAATGCACTTGAGTTTCTTCAAATCACCATAGGTAAAATCCCATACCACTTCTTTGCAAGTTATAGGACCCCCCTCTATGACCTAGGAAACCCATAACACTTATTTAAGCTTATTGGAAACCCTGACCATCCAGCCTACTCCCATATTCATGGGCAACTTTACTCCACTATTAAGTGGGAATCATATATGGCACCAATCATACAGGAACAGAAATTCCTGGAGTTTGTCTACACAAACTCTCTGAACCAGTTTGTCAATATGACAATAGGGGTACAAACATACTGGATGTGGTCCTCACTAATACGGGAGAGATTTGCATAACCCCGTAGTATAATGCCCTATTTCATAAGGTAAGACCACAAAACTATCTCCTTTGAGGTAAAAATAAAACCTCAAACTCAGTGAACCCTGGAATATTCAGGAACTATGCTAAGGCTAACTTCATACTAGTAAGTGATAACCTTGCAAAATTTCAAGCCTCCCCTAAACTCTGATAATACTGCTGCCTATGCAGAATTATTCACAGAACCCTAGACAACCATGTTAATAGCTGCATAGAGGCAGCTGTACCCTCCAGGAATAAGTACAAAACTAACTCAAAAAACAAGCCATGCTGCTGTTGGATACATAGCATCCATAGGTTGCATAACAAAAGGAAGAAACTCATGGAAAAATTAGGAGGAGTAGCACCCAGCAAGATAAAAGCACTCTCATCAAACTGCTGACTAGGTAAGGGTCCAGAGTTTCAGGGTAGTTTCTCTGGTACCATGTGACGAGTGAAAGAAATTTTTCACCCCCTACATTAATGTCTATCTTTCCTTTACTATTTTGAAGACTTCTGCTGAGGAATTTCCAAAAAGAAAATCTTTTTCAAAGGGGACATTTAATATCTGAGCCTTGAGGTTTTCAGGGTAACACTAGAGCCTGACATAGGAAGCAGCTGTTGACAGAGCATCCATTGCATCCTATGTACATTTTACTGAGTATTTTGAAACCTGGGAAGCAAAAAACACCAAGTTTGGCAAAGTAGTTTTACTATGTGAAGCACAAAGGTTGGTTATTGATTGCTGCACACCAGAAGGTATAGAAAGCATATAGTTTGTCATATGGATCAGAAACTGCCTGCCCTGAAAGCTAAAATGAAAGAAGCAAACACTTTCTGTTTTTTTTTTCATTGTGGACAGAACTAAAGAAGCCAAGAACTTACATCTACTATTTTTGTTCACAGAAATCACAGTAGGGTGGGCAATGAGATTCCTAAAAATAAATTTATGATAATCTGGACCCTTTTTAAAAAAATCTCAGGCTACCTAGGAGGAGGAAGTACAAATCTGGAGAAGTAAAAGCTTAGTTTAAAGCATCCTTCAAAGCTCCCAGAACTGGTAGACTGGCTAAGGCTTTGGAGGACTCCAGACTCAAGAGGTTAGCATATTATTTTTATGTCTCTGAAACTTCTCTTCCTTCACATTTGAAGAATTCTTTCATTTCACTGATGCTGTCAGAAAAAGAAATGTGTTCATTAGGGGAATCTGAGGATAGATCTTCCGCTAATTCAGATTTATAGGGGATAGGAGAAGAGAGTTAAAATGCATAATTAAGACCTTCCATCCCACACTCAGAGAACACATCCTCTTCAGAAGAGGAAGAAAATCTCTTTCTCTTAGCTTGGGAAGAATCAGGGGTTAAGGAGTGGAAAGACTGCACAGCCTTGTACAGACTCTGGGCAAAGTTGTACCAGCCATCCTATGAGCCCTTCTAACTAGAAGGATTTGAAGGGGGATAGTCAAATGCTTAGCTTTTGGGGTCTTTTTCTTTGGGTTTTCTAGTCTGGTTGCCTTGGAAGCTACTTAGGTTCTTCTTCCCTTTCCAAGACTTGATGAACACTATCCTCTTCTTCAATCAGAATGAAACACAGTACTCCTTTCACAGCTATGAGTGGCTGAAGTCTGACAATATGAGTGGACGTGTGACTTGTGCCAATCTGGGTCTTGGCAGCTTCTCACAGGGTATCATCAGTGAGACCAGATTGATCAGCTTAATGTCCAAGGGCTCTGAAATGATAACAGTGAAACCATGCATACTAGGCTATTTTAAAAAGGAGTGACATTAAGAACCGCTTTTGAAAATGTTCTTTTCTTTTTACTGAAGGGGGATAATTTTGGAAGGGAATTCAGTTGCCAGAGTCGCATGTGTCAAAACCTTCAGATGGAGGTTTTCAGGAAAAAGTTTCAGGCTATTAAGCTTACTGCAGATGTTTTTGGCAGTGAAAGAAAAACAGTTGCCACAGGACTGGACATTGTGACTGTCCGCAGTGAAGACAATACAGGCCATGAGGGTGTCCTTGTAATGTATCTGCCTACTACATGTGCATTTTCCTTTTCTAACAGGCATAAGCCATTATTGATAACACTTTTTAAAGAAAAAAAAAGAAAGGAAGGTCCCCAATGGGGTACTTATTTTTCCACAATATTTTACTTGGAAGCTGACTGCCAACACTGAAGGCATTGAGAGGACCTAACTAACAAAGAGCTAGTCTAACTGAAGAGATCAATGGCAGGGAAGTTCTGAAATTTGGCACCTGTACATCCTTTTTATACTAGCACACTCTTGTGCTAGAATGGTGTATGATGCACCAGGAAGGCATGCAAAAGCTATAGTATACTGGGCAGACATCCTGCCATTGTCCTTGGCAGGATGCATCCTATATAGTGTTATGCTGCTGCACAAGTTATCTAATGATGAACACCACACAGACTTCACACAGATGGTTCAGTGAAGGTAATGACAAATCACAAACCCTTGAGTTGTAAAGCAGCTAGCTTAGGCACTGATCAGTGATTGGGGCTACATGGATATTCATCAAAATCATTAGATACTTGACTTGAGAACAAGCCATGTTTACAGGAGAAACTCAAAACAGAGCTATAGTGTACTTCTTACTTAAACAAAGTCTAATTAAATAAATGCCTAATGAGGTCTTTATTGTCTTTAGTTTGGCTCAGTTTATTCACCGCACTCCAAGTTACATTAAATTGCAAGCTGGATGCACTGTAAGTTGTAATATTATGTAATGTATACCTATATCTGTAATAATTTATTGACCTGGGAGGGATCATGCTATGTTTATCTGCTTAAACTATGGCTTGAGTAAATATAAGAAAAATAAGTGCATTACTTAGACCAAAACAAAAAATGGGAAAAAGCCACAGCTTGTGTATAAGATTTAATGCAGTGTATCGATTCAGTAGCTGTAGAGAAAGTGAAATACATACATGATTGGTCTTAGGGCAGCTTACAATTTGTTTTTTCTCCATCCCAAAGCCTCATTTCTGATGCAGGTAATTTATTTACACATATTGTGGAAATAGTTCTTGTTTCTAAACAAGATAAAGAGGAAAGAGTATTTAATACAGTTATACAGTGCACTAACACCACCAGTGAAGCTCTTCTATTTTGAAATCCCATAAATGAAGCAAATGTACCACATGCAATTCAAGATTCTGAGTGGTGCAGCTTCTTTGGCGAGCTCCAAAAATGATGGGCTTTGTAGTTAGGAGTACATGTACAGAAAACGTCTGCTACAGCTACAGCTTTCTGAATTGTGTTGTAGTCCATAGCTCTCAACTGTGAATAATTTTGCAGAATGTACCTCATTTTGTCTCATATTTATGTCCAGTCCCTCAAAATATTTTTGATTTTTCTGATGAATCAGCAAGGATTACAGTCAATCAATAATGATGGATATTCAAGTTTCATGTTTATTCTTCAGGAAATGCATGCTGATTTTAAATATTTTTTATTAATTTTCTAAGATACTTAAGGTAATATTTAAAAAAGTCCCTGATTTTGGGCCTTTGTCCCTCATTATTTTTGTCTTTGTTCTTGATTTTTCAGCAGAGAAGTTGAAAGCTGTGTTGCAGACTTTAGACACACTGCACATCTTGGATGTTTTGGCACTGACCTAGTGAATTATTAATTTTCTCTCAGTTGTGATATCTGACACAAGTTCAGGCAAATGTTTCATCTAGACTTAAATCAGTTCCAAATGATTTCATTACAGACCTTAAAGGACAACTCCATCAAAATGTTGTTTTTCTTTCATCACAACTTTTGTTTTCTTCTCCTCAGTGAAACCCCAAGCACAGGCGTCAGCAGACATACGCAGTCTATGCAGCATACATTTCTGTAACTGCAGAGGTGGCAGAATGCTGATTTCTGTTTTAATTATATAGTACTGCAGGTGTCACAAATGTAGTTTCTGCCTAGAAGTAATATATTGGAGTCATTCAGCGGGATGGACAGATTCTTTCCCCTCTTTCCTGCTATACATGTTTATAATTTTGTCAAAGTATAGTACATAAGGATGAGCCTTCTCCTTAGCAGAGGGAAGCAGGATAAAAAGGCATTGACTTTTTAGGAAAAGAGGTTTGGTAAGAACACATAATGCGTAGCAATGTCAATTATGCTGAAATGTCACTGGACTACTCAGTATAAAATAATGTTATGGTCATCTGTATATATTTTTTTGTGTTGGGTTTGATCATAAAGTTGTAATGAAAACAGATGAGTTAAACACTTTTCATATGTTTTCATTTCAGCTGATGTCAGGAAGAAATATCCAAATTAGATTGCAAGACAAAATTTTTAGTATTCCTTTCTTTAAAAGCATCTAGAAGTGTACACAATAGTCTAAAAGGAGAGAGAGTCCAGAATAAAGCTACCAGAAGGCTGCATAGGATAAACAGAAGAGGATATGACCAAAGTTTACATGAGCTGGAGCTCTTTTCACTAGACACCAGGACAGACAGGAAGAGCCATAGCTTGCTCGTCTAGCTCCTGATGCCATTCCCTAATCTAACAACTAAAAAAATTCTACTTTTAAAAACTGTAACAAGTAGCTTGCTACAACTTATATACCACTCATGAAGCACTTAAGCACTTCAGTAACGACCATAAAAGCAATATTGGCACTCAAAAATACCAGTACAGAAATTAATACTTGTACTGCCCTAGACTGAATGGCATCTGTTGATAGTGCTTCCCAACACCTTGAGCCTAGGGCGGCTGCATCCTTCATCCCGTACTTGCTATGCCTCTGCAGACAGGTCACACGTGATGTGATACATAAGACCATGTCAGGCAGATGTGAATAGGGTTTGGTTATAGCATTGGGGTTGGCATAATGGTTAAAGTGTTTACCTCAAAGACTCAAGATACAGGATGCGATTCTCACCTTTGAAAAGGAAATTGACTAGGCATAAAATGGCTAAGAACAGCAGTTAGCCTAGTACTTTCCTAAGTATTTTGGGATGAGAATGCTGTATTTTATCATCTTGGCTACTCTTTTTTTTTTTTGAAGCAGGAATCATTCAGTGGTTATGTTCCAGTGATTCCCTATTTCACTGAAATCTGGCTATGTTAACCAGCAAAAATAATGTTAGGAGTTTTGGTAATTAATTTTTTCTACTTGCAAAATAATGGCATTTTTTTTTCTTTTCCTCTTAGAATTGTGTCATTCGGTCTAATGACAACTGCACTAATCAGTGGAAGCCTCTACAAATAGAGCCATTTGCAAACCATTGCAGAAACATTATTTCCTGTTTTCTCAATAACCACTATACAAGTGTTCTGGTGTGTCAACCTCAATCTTTCTCATCTCCACACATTTGTGTCTGTGTTTGAGTCCACTATTTACTTTTAACTTTAACTCATATACTGATCAACTAGGTAAATCTGCAAAACACAAGTACCTCTTTTCAGGACCAAAGTGAAAAGTCACTGAACTATCTGCTTAACTGACTTACTCAGTCACAGAATAGGCAAATGGAGAAGGAGGGAATCAAACTCAGGACTATTTTGAAATTCTAGTATTTCAGGAATATTTTCAAAACACACCCCAGGCTACTAGCAAAAACCTCATGCATCCTGCAGCAGAAAGCAATGACTCTAGAGAACCTGTTTGCAAATCAAGCTAAGACCCTGTCAGTCAATGACAACTGTCTCAATGGACAGTTTCCTATGTGGTGGTATACCCTTCACTCTCTTATGGTACAAAATCTGGACAAAGCCAAATGCAATATTGGGGAAAAGGCCAAAAATAGGGGCAGATTTATAAACTTAGAAAGCTGCTAGAATGACAGGTTTTATGTTAGCATGTATTTTCTGAAGAATATAAAGTATGAAACTCAAATGTCTGCAACTGGATTACCTCACATATAGCTTTATTCCAAATTAACCACACAGATTGCCAACAATCACATCTTCCTGTCGTGAGTAATTCAGTCTCTGTGTTCAGGGGAGCTAATCATTTTCCAGATCACATTCATGAGAACCAGGCTGTGGAAAACCAGATGCACTGCAGCCATTGAAACATATTAAATGAGTGATATGTTTCTTTATGACTTAAATCGGGAAACCTCATATCTCCAATGTGAGCAAGTAAAATGGAAAAGCACTGATATTCTTAGAGGGGCAGTCAGCACTGTTATCAGAATTAAACCAATTGGCTTCTTTCCCAATCTTCCAAAATATGCATGAACAATTCATGATTAAACCTGACAGTTATAAAATAATTTTCCAATACAGTTTAAATCAATATCTTCCTGTTCCCAAATGACAACCAAGTGACTGACAGCTTTAGGCCCTGTCTATCTATTCACTCAGCTAACAAGCTAAGCTGTAACACCCCCAGAAATACGTTTTTGCAACACATGAGCACTAATTCTCATAGTGTTGAGATATATGGGTAAGGAGAATCCATATTCACTTTAGTAATGTTTCAATAACCAGTTATTGCACAGTCCATTGTTGTCAATCATATGCACACAGTATATAACCTTACTGTTGAAAACTTTGGGTCTACTTCAGTGGACCGACCGCTCACTTACCCGACACCCAGTTGCTGGAAACGACAAGATCGACACCTTCAGAAGACCAACATCTGGAAGACTGACATTTCACACAAGGTAAGTAACCTCTTGGCCATCCTGTTGACCTTTGCCCCTTACCCCTGCGGTAGTGCGTTCTCTGAGTTGGTAGAATTAGTTGGGGGAAGTGAAGCCCCTCACATCAGTGGGTTTAGTTTTGCTTACTTTACTTAATTTAGTCGGGATACCCAAGGGGTTACTTACCTTGCGTGAAATGTCGGTCTTCCAGATGTCTGTCTTCTGAAGGTGTCGGTCTTGTCGTCTTGGACACTGCGTGTCGGGTAAGTGAGTGGTCGGTCTACTGAAGTAGACCCTGAAAAATTCATATTTGCCTCTAATCCTGCAATCACCTATCCCTCTTTAGAACCTTCCATAAATTAAGATTTTTTCATCATTCTACACCATCACAAGATTAACATGTTAACAATGCATATTATGAATTTCTTGTAGTGCCTTGTGAATTGCTTTCTGTTAAAAACAGGTATAGACATGTCTCTGAAAATCAGTTTGATATACTGGAACAATCTTTTCTGCAAAATGATGAGTAATTCCTTACAAGACTGTCCTATTTCCAAAGCTATAGTAACATAAAAAATGATTCTACTCCATCTGGGATACAAATATATCTTCTCTGTTTATTAGATCATACTGTACAGTCTTTAATATTGAATTGACAGGACCTTTTACATATCTACATATATAAATTTTATTTTATTTTATTTTATTTATTTTATATAAATAAGCACTCAATCAGCATTATTCAGCAGTGGTAATACAGGTATAGACCATTTATTGTAGTTTATATTAAATAATACATTAATTTTCTAGCTTATCTAGTCTGTGTTTTGTTTCAGGTATTAAAGAATAAGGCACCATCCTGGGGTCATTACTTTTTGGGCTAGCATTTGTTGCAGTTCAGTGTTTTCCTTTATGACTTTTCATTTCTTTAGTGAATAATTGCTTAGCTCTTTCCAATAAACATGCTAGCTCCTCATCTGCAGTGGGCTTATCACAGTTCTTAGCTGCACCTGCAGCTCCTTAATGGATTGCCAGATCAGCTGGAGATCCCCACAACACTGTTTTCCCCACATTATGAATAAAGCCAGTTTGTGTTTTGTTCTTCTATAACACTGACAAGTATTTTGCCCATTTTATTAACTTTTTCAGGTGTACATGTTTTATCTACACTTTATATTTTGCAGTGGTCTGTATGAAAGGAAATAATTTTCGTTCACAAAAATTATTGCATTGCATTATTGCATTGCAAACTGTGTCAGTTATCTCTGTAAATCACAGGTTTGCCAGCAATTTACCTACCTGGTTTCACCTAGAAAGTAACAAACCTGAGAACAGGATTATCCCCGCTCCGCTCGCCACCCTGTCCCCGAATTCCACCCGCCCCCAGTACCTCTAAATTTATAGTTAAGTAGCCACACCTCCTCATTATCTTCTAGCCATTCACAATTTCTTCTACACTTAACCCCTCCCAATCCCCTTACACAAATATAATAAGCATAGATCCCGCATAAATTACTGCTCTGTGTATCATAAATATATGAAAACTGTAGCAACCATTACGAATATGGTAAAAATAACAATTTTGTGTTTTTTAATACCACTGTTAGTTAGTTTATACCAAATTAGTAAATATGAAGACCAACCATACATAGGCTACCACTTCCCTAGAAAACAAACGACAACCTCAGGATCCCCACTCCCTTTCGAAGTATACTACCAACAGCCCTACCATTCAAAAACTAACACCATCTATTACCATCGAAGCAAACTGAACCCGAACCATCCCAAAAACAAGCAAACCCAGAAAATAATACAGAAATTTTTAAAACTCTTAGAATATATCAGTAAAAGCATCACTAGGGATGGAGATATCCACCCCAATCCTGGCCCCATATCAACAAACAACCCCGACTGCCCTGTAGATCCCCCAATGACATCCCAGTTGCTAAAAATTTTCCACCTAAATATTAGAAGTGTCAACAAGAAGGTTCATAATGTGCACGCTCTCCTAGATACTTACTTACCAGATATAATATGTCTAACTGAAACCTGGCTAAAGCCTGAGATCAAAGATAATGAACTCATCCCACCAGGGTACAATATATTTAGGAATGACAGAAACAAAAAAAAAGGTGGCGGCGTCGCCGCACTCTTTAAAAATAACCTTAACGTTACCATTAATGCTACCCAACCACCGCAAATCTCTAATGCCGAAATACTCGCCTTAAAAATTCAATTGAATAAAGAAAAAAGTATTAACTTAGTTGTTATGTATATCCCTCCCGGGAATAATACAAATACTTTGGAGAATTTATTAAGCTGGCTAACGAATAACTATCCACAAGAAACTATAATTATGAGTGATGTTAACATTGATTGGTACCTATGCTCTACTGATAATAACCCCACTAGCATTAACCTTCATGGTTTCTCTCAAATTATAACCACCTCCACCAGATTGGGAAACTCTAAACAAAAAGAAAGTATTCTTGACTGGATTCTCATAAACAGTCACCCCCAGATGTATATGTCTGGGACCCTGCCAAATGAAATTAGTGATCATCTTATTACATACATCACTAAAAATAAACCTGGCCACTCCACTGTCCCAGTATATAGATCAGTAAGAAACAAAAAAAATTTTGACCTCACAAAATTTAAAAATGAACTGAAATCCTGCAGTTGGACAGCACTCAAATATCTCCCCCTAGAGGAAGCAGTAGAACACTTCAACACCACTTTCCTATCCATACTAGATACTCACGCCCCCAAAAGACTCATCAAAACTAAAACTAAGATTGCCCCGTGGCTCTCAACTGAATCTAAACTTAAAATGAAACTCAGAAATAAAGCTTGGAATACCTGGCGTACAACCAAATCCATCTTAGACCGCACGAAATTCCAACAACTAAGAAATGAAACGAAAAAAGCCTTAGTAACTGACAAAAAAAACTTTTATTGCCTGTTACAGAATAAGCACCAAAATAACCCTCAGAAATTCTGGGCAGGCTTGAATAACCTTCTCCACCCTGGTAAATCATCTACTCCGACCCCTGAAATAGCAATGAATAAAGACCCTGCAGAAATAGCTAATACCTTCAATACTTTCTTTACAGACATTATCAAAACCTTAGCCAACCAACTATCCACCAACAACCCAACGGTTGTTGATAATTTAACACAAACTACAAATACCTTCAACCTAAAAAGTGTCCCAATATCTTCTATTAGATCTCTATTACAAAAACTTAAGCCATCTACCCCCTCTGCAGACCTACTTCCAGCAGAATACCTACAAAAAACTGCAGATGTTATAGCCTACCCGGTTTCTATTCTTATCAATCGAACCTTTACTGAGTCAACCATACCGACGTTATGGAAAATATCCCACGTTATACCACTCCATAAAGGGGGGACTTCCACTGATTTATCTAACTATAGGCCCATAGCTTTAATGTCACCATTAGCCAAAATCATGGAAAAATGTATGCATAAACAACTCCTCCAATATCTTATCCATAACAACCTTCTAACCAGTTCTCAGCATGGCTTCAGACCCAAACACAGCACCACAACAGCCCTTCTCTCCTTTACAGATACAATAAATCACAACCGTAATGACAAAAAAGTGTCTACAGCCCTCTTTTTAGATTTATCAAAAGCATTTGATATGGTCAACCATCAACTACTTCTGGACACTTTAAAAAATCTCCACCTGGATAATTTAACACTAGATTGGTTCAAAGCCTACCTCTCTGGCAGGCAACAAGCAGTACTCTGGCATAATAAACTTTCCAGTTTACTACCTAATACCATAGGAGTCCCTCAAGGGTCCATACTAGGTCCACTTCTTTTCTCGGTCTTCATTAATGATCTCCACAAAGCCATTCCCGAGGCCAACTACACTAGTTTGTTCGGATACTTCTCCTGACAGACTACTAATAAAAACTCAAACTTGCTTTACCAAAGTAGAAAACTGGCTATCTGGTCGTCAGTTAATCCTAAATCCAAAAAAAACTAAATTATTGCTCTTTCAACCTACACACAAAAATCATCTTACTGACTTCTCTATAACATCCCAAAATGGGACTATTATCTCCCCAGATCCTCACACGAAACTACTAGGAGTCACTATTGATAATAAACTGAAATTTGACATACATATCAACTTAACCATTAAAACAGTGAACAAAAAACTAGGATCACTGTATAGAATAAAAAACTTCCTAACCCCAATGGCTAAAGTAACCATTGCCCGGACTCATTTGCTCTCCACCCTTCTTTATGCTTCCACTAAATTCACTAACCTGAACAAAACCAACTTAGATAAACTATCTTGCTCATACAATCATATAGCAAGATTTGCAGCAGGAACACCATATAGGACCCATCACTGTATCAACCTAAAAAACCTAAAATGGATAGAACTCCCCAACCTAGTTAGAATTACCCAACTCTCTGAGGTATTTAAAATACTCAAATTCCCGGACAAATGTCCCTCACTTGAGAACTTAATCTTACCATATACTAACCTAAATAGTCTACGCTCCGCGAGCAAACCACTCCTGAAAATGGTCAAAGCTAATAACGAGGAGGCGATGCACTCTGTAGAAACGCTGTAGGAAAAGTCTGGAACTCTCTTCCCACTAGTATTCTTACCACTACCTCTCTACCCCAATTCAAAAAACAACTGTTTCACCACTTTCAGAAGCACTGGCTATGCCAATGCTCATTCCCTGACTAACAATTCCTAGGCTCTGATGTGAATTCCTTTCCTTTTTACATATCTAAATCCTCTTAAACTCTCTCCTGAATAAACTCTACTACAATAGGCCTTATCCATCAGTTTCTCTCTTAGGAATAGCTGACTTCATACCCCTTGATAAAGATTTTTTTCATGTTTCTTTTTATTCTGTCTAAATCTTGAAATGAAATTTTTAATAGTAACAGTATAAATATTTACTATGTCATTACCTTATTCATATTCTATCACATCCTTAAAATGTATTTATTTAATACCTCATTAGATCTAGTATGGAAACATTAGAATCTTCACTTGATTGTTTGTTTGACTTATTTTTAATGTTTTTTAATGTTTTTTATCTGTATTGTTTGGAGCTTTTCTCTCCGGGCCTCCGCTGAAAATGGACATGTATCCAGTCGGATTTCTCCCGGTTAACAAATGTAAAATAAAATAAATAAATAAATTATTGACAAAGAATGTCTTGTATCCAACTTCATATCAAGTTTTGCTTCTGTTACTTCTGAAGTAATGTTTTTATTTGGCTGCTTCTCTATATATTTGTTTGACAGATAAGTGGACTAGGTCACAGGTATCTTTTTTAACTCCCATTCATTCCCCAGTTACCCGCTTAATCCAGGATAGGGTCACTGGGTAGCCAGTTCCTGATCCAGCACTCATTTGGCACAAGGCATAGAAACTTATTCTGAAAGATGCATGTACAGATATGGCAGGCAGTCACACATACACTCATTCTCACACAGCAAGCACACCTGCAGATAATTTAGAGGATCGGTAACTCACTTTGTTGCAAATAAAAATAATAATCCAAAATATGTACATTAACAAATAATACATTACAATGAACTTCATTGTTAGCAAAATACAGTTTGATTATATGTTGGAATTGCAGTATGATTAAATCATGAAAGGTACAGAAAGCTGTAACAGAAAGCTAATAGTGCTTACTATTACTGGTAATAGTTGTGCAACTGTTTGTGCATCTGGCATGTGGCAGTACAGGTGCTATGTGACAAGTCTGTACTAACAACAGTATATTCTTTGAATACTACAGCATGAATGGGACAGCGGGGTAAGGTTTTTGTATGACTAAGAAAGCACATGCAAGATGCTTGTCTAAGAGTATAAAATTTAAGGGGTCTATATCAGTTCACCGAAATGGCTGAAGTTCGAACACCATATGTTCGAACTTCTAACCACGAAGTACAAAAACATCGAAGTCTTAGAACAGCGATTTTTTTCCCCAGGGAAAAAAATCGCTGTTCCAAGAAACACACACACAACACAAGCACACCAAAAAATAGCAATCCACACACAAACACTTAAAATCCTACATCTAACCATACACTAAACTGTACATACACTACTATCTATCCACTTACCTTAACCCAAACCCTAACCCTAAGGTCCATCACTATCAGACATTCACCTGACCCACGCCCTAACCCTAACTCACCTATCCCACCCTAACCTTAAAGTCTGTCATTATCGCACACCCACCTCACCCCGCGCCCTAACCCTAACTCACCTAACTCATGCCCTAACTCTAACGTCCACACAATCGCACACTTATCTGAACCCAACCCGTAACTTCCCACCACAGTCCTGATAATCGCGAAGCCACAGAAACGGTCCACCAAATTCTTTCCCTGGGAAAGAATTTGGTGTTCCACGGCTTCGCGATAATCAGTGTTCGAACTTCACAGTTCGAACATCTGGTGTTCGATCGTCAGCCATTTCGATGGACTGATATAGACCCAAATTTAAGAGGTATGTTGAAGAAAGATTAGGTGGTTTTGCTATTAATAATTTGAGAAAGGAATTTCCAGAGTTTTGGACCTGCAATGAAGAATCCTTTACATGTGGAAGCAAGAGGTTGCAGGGGTTGACAATGAAAACTGAGCGATTGTGGAAGTATATAGAAGACTAGAATGAGGTCTGGGTTTGTTTATTCACAAGGCAGAGACAGTTCAGTGAGATAAAGATATCTGTATATAAGAGAGACTAATGAATATTGGTCTCAGAGTTTAAGGCTATACTTACTTGCATTACCCCAGGATGCACAGTAGCAAACCCAATTGCTCCAGAGCACCATTTGGTTGAAGGACAGGCTCAGAGACAAACAGCAGGGAAAGGGAGGGTGATCGAATCAAATCCTGGACAGCAAGATAGAGCTCGTTTACAGTTTACAGCCTTAATATCCCATGTTAATTGACAGATGGTTTCCTTAGGCCTTGACATTTCTAGACTTCTCTGCTAACATGAGTTTGAAAGAGGTAGCTAGAACTATCCAGTGTCCAGAATTCACGACCAGTTTAGTCCTTTCAGTTTTTTTAATCCAGTTGTTAACCAGTTGACTGAACTTGTCCTCGTATCTTTTTCACCCGTTACTCAGGCTACAATCGCAAGGACAACTGTTAACATGTGGAGAGAGTTTTGAGTAACTAATCAACTAGCAAGTTTTTAGCAAGTGTGAGAAAATTGGAGTACCAAGAGAAAACCAATGCTGATGCAGGGAGCACATGCAGACCCAACAGGGACAGTGACCATAGGTCATTCTTCAACCCCAAACCCTGGAGCTGTGAAGGCAGAGATCTTAGATATTGAGAGAATATGTAAGGAGATTGTTCACCTTGAGAAGTTTTGTTAGCACTTAATAACGTGAGTGCAGTTCTGAAGTAGTTAACTCTTAGTCATAGAATGGTTATCTAGTTCTGAAAGAGAATTAAAGGGAGTTTTTAAAGATGGATCATGTTGTAAAATAGAGGAGAAGACTTAATTCATCAACTTACAGAAGGAAGTTGTAGGGGTTTAGTACATTAGCTGTGGTAGTTATAAAACCGTAAGAAGAGTAGTGGGACTAGGATTGAACTTTGGGGAAATAGGTACGACTGCAAAAGATGCCACAGTGATATATCCTGATTTTTCAGGTGCTGTTGAAACCAGTGAAGGGTAGCATTACTGAAACCAAAGCGTTTCATGGTTTGAAGCAACAGACTATTGGGTACTGATCCAAATGACTTTGCTTGACTGACAAACTGTAGAACACTGCATGACTACGGTTCTTACTTCCATGCTGCTCCTATCAGTAAATGATAAGAGAGTAGTAGTGGTAGAGAGGCCTTAGTGAAAGCTATGCCGTTTTGAGCAGAGTGCATTATTTGGTTCCATGTGGTGCACTAGTTGAGAGACTATAGCTTTTTCAAGTAGTTTGATAGACTGAACATCATGGGTATAAGTGATAACTGCAGAAGGGTTTGGTATTTTGGTGCTACAAAGACAGATGGTGATTAACAAATATCTAATAAAATTCTTATGGATAAGGAAAGACTGATATTATTCTGCACACATATGATAAAAAATGTGATGCAGAAATGTAGGAATCTGGGTCCAGACCTTCTGAGCCAGGGAGCCCATTGGATTCAATGATTTTTGGACATCTGTTAATTCAAGAGAATTGGGTTCCAACTATTGAAAGGGGCTACAGAAAATGGCAGTATTTGTTGGGCTTTGAAGAGATATTTTAGAGTGGGATTGAGGATGATTGAAGTTCTTGAAAAGTGGTGTGGCACAATCCCAAACAACAACGTTATCCCCTATGGTGCAGGCAAGTCTGCTGTCTTGCATAAACTCATCCCGAGCCCACAGTGCAATGCTGGCAAGATCCCACCAAATGGAGCTCACAAAGCAGCATAACCCCTCAGTACCATAATATAACATTGAATCCTGTTCCATCATCATTCCTAGTGACTATGACTTCTTTATGAATTAGGTGCGACTGCAGACCACAGTGCAAAGGAGTAAGGCAATATGTGAAGGAAGTGAATGCCTTACCAAGTAGTTACACACAGCTATGTGGTAAGACAGACTCTACCCTCAAAGGCTACACAAAGCTATTTGGTAAGGCACACTGTACCTTCACAATCTACACACAGCTATTTGGTAAGACACACTGTACCTTCACAAGCTACATAAAGCTATTATGTAAGACACACTGTACCTTCACAGGCTACATATAGCTACTTGGTAAGACATACTAGACCTTCGAAAGGCTCACAAAGCTATTTGATAAGACACACTGTACCTTCACATGCTACACACAGGTATTTGGTAAGACACACTGTACCTTCACAGGCTACATACATCTACTTGGTAAGATACACTAGACCTTCAAAGGCTGTACAAAGCTATTTGTTAAGACACACTGTACCTTCACAGGCTACACACTGCTATTTGCTAAGACACACTGTACCGTCACAGGATACACACAACTATTTGGTAAGACACACTGGACCTTCACAGGCTACACACAGCTATTTGGTAAGACACACTGGACCTTTACAGGCTACACGTAGTTATTTGGTAAGAGACACTGGACCTTCACAGGCTCCATTACATTGCTGAGCTGTGCAGCACTGTCATGTTACACAACACTGCCTTCCATCCTAAAGAGCATCAGTGTCTAGTATACACTGGTATTGTAGGAGGTCCCATGTGCTATTTACAAAAACAGTAATGGAGATGCCACCACCAGAGACTAGCAAGGTTCATGTCTATGAATTGTGCTAGTCCCCAACGCCATATTGGTCCATGATGCATATACACATCTATGTTTATGAACAGCAGGCCCTGACTGTCTCACATTTTCCTGAGCCAAATTTCCCCTAATAGGATAAATACCTGCTTGGGTCTCCCCTGAAAAAAGGCTACTAGCCTAGTGAGACTACCTTGGTCAACAAAGGATGATGGGTGGCCATGGTGGTGCAGCGGTTAGCATTGCTGCCTCACAGTAAGAGATTCTCCGGTTCGATTCTTGGCTGGGGTGCCTTCTGTGCGGAGTCTGCATGTCCTCCCTGTGGTCGTGTGGGTTTCCTCCGGGTGCTCCGGTTTCCTCCCACATCCCAAAGACATGCTGTAGGTGGATTGGACACTCTACATTGGCCCTAGGCATGAGTGTGTGTGCGTGTGTGCCTTCTGTGGAACGTCGGGCGCCGGTCTGGCAACTCGACACTGAAAAACTCCACTGCCAATCATGAGTAGACAGGTGATCCTCTGTGGCGACCCCTAACCGGGAATAAGCTGAAAGAAGAAGAAGAAAAATGCTGGAATCCATGTTCCACACTGGTTTCTTATCATGTTGAGAGGGATAGCTGTGGTTTCCTTTCTACCAGAAACTAAAAGCATAGCTTTATACTTCTTGGTATTAGTAATGTATAGTTTAGGCAGGATACCATCTAGAAGTTTCATTTGAGGAAGCTAGATTTGAAGGTCAGTATAGAAAGGCTTTCAAAAGCTAGATGACCATATTCTGTTTCTTGAAAACTGTGTTAAAGTGCTGTGGTCTGCAGAAAGCATGCTCTTAATGTATTAATTCTTCCCACGTTTTGCAGAGGGTTGCATACATACATCCATTCCAGAGCCCATAAAGTACTGCAGTAGATTCCTCTTTCAGTACATGCTTGTTACAAGCCGATATAAATATTCACATTTCAAATCTTCTTTACAGCTGCAATATTTTTTTTAATTCTGTATTTTGTTTTAATACCCCATCATGGCTGACTACATGTTAATACCCTTACTTACATCACCCTGCCCAACAATAATTCATTATGGATGTAAATGGCTGTACTTGACCTTTTTAGACATATTTGCAATAATTGTTAATTCCTTTAAAGTGTATGCATGTTTCTAGTTTTTTAGTTTGTTTCCACGGGTTCTAGGGCTTCCTAACACAAATATTATAATGTGCCTATTGGGTGGCATCTAGCGTCAGCACTTAAGGATTCACTGAAATCATCAAAGGGAAAGAGATTATCCTAGTAACCTATTCTGCTAACAGAAATGACAGATTCTATGCAATGATGTAGATCAAACACTTGCTGCTTGAGTAAAATGGTATAGTCTGGGTTTGGAATATGACATTGTAAAAGTGACGATTATAACACCAATGCTGCTAACAATAGTATAGTAGCTATTAGCAAATTTCCATCATACTGAGACAGTCTCATCATTAAGGAAATATAAACCTGCCACATGATAATAGGCCGTGAAAAGACACTGATGCAATTCACCAGTATCTTTAACAATAGCAATATTCATCAGATTTACATGCTACTCAGATTTCTGCAACACTGAAATTAAGATCTGTTTTGAAATGTTTCTTTCGGCTAAGATTATATGCTATGATTTCAGCTTCTAAAACACGCCTCTTGGTATAGTGCTACCTAATGTGTGTCACATGCACACCACTGGTAACATACCAGGCTAGATAACATGACACTTCCTGTTTCCCTCTGAGGTATAATTTGATATACTCTGGAAAAGACTGCCAGAGGTTTTAAGGTAATGTCATGCTTCATACACCTAAACCATTTTATAATTTTTGTGCAATTCTAGCTGCAGTTCATCTGAACTTCATATATATATATATATATATATATATATATATATATATATATATCCTCCAGAGTTTGCCAATTGGTATGAGTAGAACTCATTAATTTATTAATTCAGCACGCATGTGACATAGTGTAAAGATTTGATAAGATTGGAAAGAACATGCCGCCATGACAGTCACGCCTTAACTTTAATATGTCCTAAGCAATAAAAGAGTTCCACAAAATGATAATTTATGGCAGGAGGCTGTCCTACAAGTTGTGTACTGTTCTTCTTGAAACAAGGATACAAACTTGTAAGACCATAACACTAGATTTTCTCAAGCAGTTGCATGTAATAATATAGTTACAGTACATCTATTCACCTCCCATACAGAGAGACCATGAGTGTGCTGATACTGGAAATTTAGAATCTTTGAAAGGAAAGTCCATATCTGCAAATATCTATGCACTAGCGGTTGCCACTAGTGCTCCCTAATAGTTCTTACACATAGACGTCTTTCTTATTAACGATAGTTTATTTTGACTGAATGTATATATGACTGTATTATATTATGCATAGGACTGTAGTTACATAGGAATAGCACAGGGGTGGTCCATATACTTTAATGGATACGCCACAGCATGTGTGCAGGGACACATCCGTTAAAGTCTAGGGATACTTTCACATCCTGTCTCTGTGATGATGTCATAGAGGGCTACAGCAAATTTATTTGGATGACTGTTTAATCAAAAGTTTATAAGCTTTTTACTAAAAAATGGCCCAAATATGCAACAAGTGATAAGGAGCAGATACATCATGCCACTTAACCCAACATATGTCATGTTATTAGAAATGTCAGCAAAAACATAGCATATGTCATCATGCAGCTAAGAATGTCAGCAAAACCACAATTTATGTTGTGATGCAGGCAGAAATGTCAGCAAAGCACAAGTAGAACACCTGGCAGCCTTGACACAAAGATATTAAAAACTCAAAAGATTATGACATGGTTCCTACTACATCCCAAATAAAACTATAGAGATTTTGTAATGTCTCCTACTACATCCTAACCATTAAGGAAGTAATTGCCATGCTGTACATTGCCACATTATATAATAATGTATTCATGTTTGTTGATGTACAGCAATGCTTGCATTCTGGATTGGATTACCTATTGCACTGAATTTGACAGCTGATGGCCTGTACAAATATGTCTGGTTTTAGAAATGAACCCAACGCAGACATGTAGAAGATGCTGCTCATGTAACAGCTTTTAGTGAGACTTTCCATTGTGATAAAGTCATAAAAAGGAATTAACTATATGTAGACTACTAATTTCAATAAGCATATCCACTTGTAGGTTCATAGGTTCATAGGTAGGTACTAGGCTATTAGCCCTAGGGCCTATATAAGCCTAGCCAAAAAGGTACCCTGGCTTTCGCCAACCAAGAAAATTATTTTGAGAGAGTTTGCATGAAATGTATGACAAATATATATATATATATATATATATATATATATATATATATATATATGTGTGTGTGTGTGTGTGTGTGTGTGTGTGTGTGTGTGTGTGTGTGTGTATGTGTGTGTGTGTGTTTGTGTGTGTAGTTAGAATGATGCCTCAAAAAATCTCTCTCAAAACCCTTTCCATAAATATGCAAAGGCTAGCTATCAAGAGAGTAAGAAGTAAAAAAACATTAATTATTATCCTTTTTATTGAGTGGGTTAGTCCCACTAAGCTAGTGGACTCTTTTCTGAAGACACCTGGGATAGTATTTCTACTAGTAGGGGAAATTTGGTTAGAGCATAGGGGAAACTTCCCCTACTTGTTGTACAAGCATACGGGGACACTATTCTGTGTGGCACTTCCTGACTTTTATTCCACGTGCATAGGGGATTTGGAGAAGCAGGAAGCATGGAGGAGAGAGAAGATGTACATGGTGGTGCTGGCAGGAATAGAGCTGTTATTCGAACAGCTAAGAAAGATAACATGATGGAGAATGAGTCGGAAATCATACAAAAAGAAAAGAATGTAGAAAGGATACATGAAAATGGAGGAGAGGCGAGTTAAGTGCAAAAGGAGGGAGATGGAATAGAAATGGTCAATTCTGAGGAGTTATTTCAGGGCATTCTTTTTGCTACTGATATTGCAACAATTGAGTGTGTTGTTTCAACCCAATAATAGTGAGGGTTGCAGGATGTTTATCTAAAGGAATTAATGGATCAAAGTGATCCAGAAAGTGAGAAATCACTGTCATGGGAAAAATAATGGACAGAATTCAAGAAGATGAAAACCAAGAGACAGAGAAAGAAGAAAATAAGTCATGTGCATAAACATAAAGGACTGTGAAAGGAGAGAAGAGAAGACAGCAGAAGTTAAAAGAAAGTATCAGGTGAGGATAAGTAATAAAACAGAAAAGGAACTAGACAGGTATGAAATGTGGGACAGCATCATTTCACCACTGGGTATTGAACTCAGGGAGGCAAGAGCATTTGTTTGTATTAACAAAGAGACTTTTTGTGATTTTTTTTCAGGAGGCACGGTACATGGAAAAAAATTCTAGAACATTATGAAAAGAAAAAAGATATGAACCCTTGGAACTTGTATGTTGTTCAGACATTCAACAGAGAGACAAAAAAGAGCATTTATACAATTTTGAACTGAAGTTGACAGAAATGATTTAAAGGACTGCTTAAAAACTATGTTTAGATATGTTATGGATGTCATGAAAATATATGACTACAGAGGTTTATGGACTGGGGATGGGAATGTGGTGTAATACTGAGTATGCAAAATGATACAATTGTGCATTTACCGAGTATAATCAATGTAGAGGGGAGTAGGGGGATGGTTAGATGTTGGGGAGAACATAAGATGTGTTCTATGTGGTAAAGATGATCACTTAATTAATGTTTGTTTGTGTCTTTCGGATTTTCCCGGTTAGGGGTCGCCACAGCGGAACTCCGGTCCACTAATGATTGGTAGTAGATTTTTACGTACCGGGTTACCAGCCCTGACGCACAACCTTCAACGAAGGCATGCCCCATTCATGTATGCCTCCACACAGAATCGAACGGGACAACGTCTTGCTATGAGGTGACAACGCTACTGCAGCACCACCACCATAGTATATGATCACTTAATTAATAATTGTGATAAAACAAAATGTTTTATATGTGGTAAAGATGGTCATAAAGCAAAGAAATGTGATCAAAAATGTATAAAATGTAAAAAAAAGTAGGACACTCATGGATGGACTGTAAAGCTGTAGAAAATTATACACAAGAAATAAGATCAAACCAAGACAAGGATAATGTATATTAGATACCATGGAAGTGTCACAAAAAGAAAATATGGATGAGAAAGATGTAAGAATGGATGTGAAGGATGGCATGAATGAAACAAAAGGAAAAGAAGGAGAGGTAGAGGAAGAAGTTAGCAACTTGAGTGATGAAAGAGGAGATAAATGGGTAAGAGTGAGAAGCAAAAGAAGCTCTATAGGAAGAAGAGTGAAAGATAGAAAACATAAGTTTAAAAATGTAACTATAGGGGAAAACAAAAAAGGAAAAGTATAAAAAGTATATAATAAAAAACTTTCTTTATAGTGAGAGTCCTAGCTATTAATGTTAATAATATAAAGAAACTTCAATGTAGGCTAGGAGTGTTGGAATTGTGTAGAGTATTAGACATGGATATTGTAGCATTAATAGACATAAGAATAACAACAGAAGAAGAAAGAATATAAATTAATGGATTATGGGAAGGTAGGGTGATATGGAAGTTAGGTAGTGAAAAGTGTTCAGGTATAATACAGCAACTATGACAGGATCATATAAATATGAGAGAATTTTATAAAGATTGGACAAGTTGGTAGATTAGTTTAAAATAAAAATATAGAAAATAAGTACTAAAATGGCAGAAGACAAAAAGATTACAAGATAGTGAAAAAATAAGATCAGCAATCAGGTATTTAAATATAATATATAATAGAAAAGAGTATATAGAAAAACAGAAACTGTATGAAATGAATCAAGAAAAAATATTATTCAAACAAAGCAAAGATATTTTCTACAAGGAAGAAAAGAGGAAGTACCACCTTATCTAAATAAAATGGTAAAATAAAAAAATAAAAATAATAAGAAATTTGAGAAATGAAAAAGGATGTATAATGAATACACAAA
The DNA here is from genome assembly GCF_019279795.1 of Protopterus annectens. Taxonomy (NCBI): domain Eukaryota; kingdom Metazoa; phylum Chordata; order Ceratodontiformes; family Protopteridae; genus Protopterus; species Protopterus annectens. Next base: position 1,346,212,059 of record NC_056743.1, on the reverse strand, counting down.
AAGAAATTATGCAAATAGTTAAGAAACATATTCTGGATACCTTATCTACATGTTGCACTATAAGAAAAAATGAATGGGAGTTGAATAAAGTAACTGAAGAAGATAATAAGAGAATGGAAGAAAAGATCATAATGATATAACTTAAAAATGTGCTAAAACAGTAAGTGTAGAAGCAGCTACAGGTTTAGATGGATTTGAATACTTAACATATAAAGATATGCAAGAATGGCAAAAAGAATACTTTTAAAGGCATTGAATAAATGGTTTGAAAATGGTGTAAATGATAAAAAATACACATAGGTGTAATTAAATTTATAGGAAAAGGAGAGAAAGAACAGATATAAAATGGAAACCACTGTTATTAAATAATGTAGATTATAAGATTTTTATGAAAATTGTAGAAAAAAGGATAGCAAGCAAGGCAAATAACCTGTTATCTGTAACTGTCATTGGAACAAAAGGGAAAGGAAGTCAAGAACTTTTGATGTTAATAAGAAAGTTGGTAAATGACGTAATAAATAGGTAAACAGAATTACTAGTGGATGAAGTGAGTAAAGCTTTTGATAAAATTCAACATGAAGCACTATGGGAGATTTTGAAAGAGTATAATATAAGTAATAAAATAATAAACATTTTGAAATCTGTGTACGGTGAGAATAAATTTAGATTAGTGATTAATGGATAGTTAAGGGAGGTAAAAGAAATAAAGAGTGGTATTGAACAAGGACGTCCAGCAAGTAGCATTTTATTTGCATTAGTTATGAATGCAGTGGTTACTAAGGTAAACTTGACTTTAGAGAAAGATAAATAAAATACACCAGAGGAAATTCAGATTCCAGTGATGTTTACATATGCAAACAATTTAGTATTAGCGGTTAAAGATATAGAATGGATGAGTATAGCCATATAAATACTCAACAAAGAATTAAAAACTTTAGGATTAAGTATTACTGAGGAGAAGAGTGAAGTACTGTTTTTTTCTGGAGAAATAAGAGGTATCAAGTTTAATAAAGAAGAATTTTGGGAATAAAGTTTGGAATTGAACAACTGAGGGAGACACAATGGAAAGATATGATATTTAAAATATGTAGCATCTGTATATTTTGGAAAACATTTAAGCTTACATACAGAAAGAGTGGTTAAGGAGTGCTTAAAAATGTATAAGATACACCCTGCGCTGATCGACTTCATTACAGTGATCAAAAAACAGTGGCAGACCACTTTACAATTAAGCCATGATAAAAGAAAAATTATTATTCCAGGAATAAAAATTCAAAGGGAGATATTCCAGGGTGACTCTCTGTCACCTCTGCTATTCTGTCTTGCCCTTAACCCATTAAGCTGTCTACTTAACATCTTAGGCCATAGCTATAATTTGGCTCCTAGAAAACAACAAAGTGTAAAGACTTCTCATCTTCTGTTTGTCAATGATTTAAACTGTATAGCTCATCAGATCAGGAACTTGAAAGCACAACTGCAAGTTGTCAAAACTTTTTCAGATGATATAAGAATGTCATTTGGTCTTGATAAATGTGCAAAATCAACCTTTAAAGCATGTAAACTGTAGCACCAAAAAACATCAGTTTGGGAAAAGAATGTGATATAAAAGAACTTGAGCAAGAGGAAGTGTATAAATATTTGGGAACTAGTGAATGATCAACAATAAAGCATGAACAAATTTAAATAAAACTTATTAAGGAATACTTTAGAAGACTTAAATTAAATATGCAAACAGCATTGACATCTAGGAACAAAATTCAAGCTGTAAACCAATTTGCTCTTCCTGTCCTAACTTACAGTTTTGCAGTGATTAACTGCCCCAAAATGTGTTGGATAGATTAGACAGGAAAACAAGAAGGATTTTCATGCTCACCAAATGATTTATAAAAATCAGTGCATACCAAGATTATATATTCCCCATTCTGAAATAGGTATGGCCCTCCTCGAAACTTATTATATGTATAGATCTGCAGTCATGGGACTGCACACATATTTGCTGACCTCACCAGACCCAAACATAGTGAAAGTTTTGAAACATGAGAATAAATCTAAGATGACTTCTTTGCTTAATCTAGCATAAGCATATTGGCATCAAGCAGGAATGGAAATCAAACCAGAAGTAGATAAAAATCAGGCAGCAACAGAATGTGCCAAAAAAAAAAAAGAAAGAATATAAGGTGAAGGACCAGATGAGAAGGCAAGAAATGTGGAAAATGCATAAACATAGTTGCAAGTATAGATAATTTCTGGAAGAACATCTTGTGGATCGGATCAGGATCAAATGCAGGAATGGTAAGGAGAGGCAAATTCAAACCAAGAGATGAAAGGTTAATATCTGTGTCCCAAGATAATGGGCTACGTACATGTTGGTTTACAAAGTCCATTGAAGATGTGGGAGAAGCAGACAACTGTAGGTTTTGTAAAACACAACTGGAAACAGTTGTACACCTCGTTGCTAGTTGTGGCATACTAATGGCAGAAGGACTGTCTACTGAAAGGCATAATAATGTGGCAAGACTGTTGCACTGGGGATTGTGCAAACATTATGGTGCTGAAGTGTCTGAAAAATGCTGAAAACATGAGCCACAAAGCATCATAGAAAATGATGATGTTTACATCACATGTGATCACCCATTACCAAACGTTCAAAAGACAGATGCTATAAAACTGGATAAAGTGGTCCAAGAAAAGAAGACAGAACTAGCGTTGATCACTGAAATCACCACACCCAGTGACTACAGTGTCTTGCGTACAGAGAGACACAAAGTCATAAAATATCAGGATTTGCAGGCAGAAATGAAAGCAATGTGAAAGAAAGATACCCAAACAGTTCCAATAGTAGTAGGAGCAAAAGATCATATAAAAAAGAATTCACAATCATATTTAGATATGTTTCCAATACATGTAACCCATACAAATTGCAGGAGTCATTACTGGGCACATTGTGGGTGCTATGAAGAAAACTTCTGGCTGACATCAAACTTTGAAACAATACTATGTTCTTGAACTTTAATCATACTTTGACTTAGAAATGGGGTCCATTCCCGCCATGGTATTAGAAACTCAAAAGGCTTGAAGAAATTAAAAACAAAGAAAGCATATTTAATCAGGCCTGTAATATTAGGTAAAATAGCCCATTTGACAAATATATTCATGATTCCATTAGTATGTGAGAAAGACTTAATTAACGTGATTTTTACATTTATATAGGGATCAAGACTAAATCCTTTTGAAAGAGGTATACTTTATATTAACAATAAGGAAGGAAGGTTAATTTTAATACACCCAATTGTGTGTATATTTATATATATATATATATATATATATATATATATATATATATATATATATATATATATATCCTCATTAAACTCATATAAAGTATTAATAGGAATGCAAGAAAAAGGAAATTTAATAAGGATTATAGAGGAGATACATAAATCAATTTGGGAAAAGCTTAAATGTTTAAAAAGAAGTAAAAAGATTTGTTGTACGGAGATAAAGTTATATCAAGAGAAATACTGATATGGAAGGCCGATTTAGGAAATACAGAAAAACAGGAAAACATTTTATGAGAATATAATAGAAACATATTATGTTTACCCCTGGGAGCATACAGGAGATAAAAAAAGTTAAAGCAGTAAAAGAATGAAAAAATGTAAAAAAAAAAAATGTGGAACGTACAGATTTTTTATGGAGATGGTCAATAGATCAGCTCCCAGTTAAAGCAAACTTGCCATACAAAGCAATAAAAGATAGAATTTGCATTTACTGTGGAGAGTTAGAAACAACCGAACATGTTTTCATAAAATGTAAAAGGGTATATCAAGTGTGGAAAGAAATATATGATAAAGGATGTTTAAAAGAATTGAAAAATGTTGAACATATAAATATGGACATGATTGAGTATGGATATTATGAAAATATGAATCAAAATGACATAGATTGGATAAAAAGTTGTTTTGTATAATATAGATCATACAGAATGAAAGAATTAATGAAATAAAGTACAACGGGAAATTGATAGTGCTAGAAATTTTGAAAAAATAAGATTTTGGTTGTGGAAAAAGAAGTGGGGGGATTGAAAGTATGAAAAAGCTTGAGAAATATGTGTATGTTACTGTAACTATTGTAAATATGTTGTGAAAATTGTATATAGACAAGCTTCTTGACTCTATATTTTTGAAACTGTTTTCCTCCATAAGTATGTAGCTTTATAAAACTGATAAAATAACACTTTAGACTGTCAAAGCTAAGTATTATGAAAATATGTTTATAAATGTATTTTACCTATGTATATACTGAATTGCTCATTGCCAAGTATTGTCATGACAAGGGTCTTGTGTCCAATGAAACCCCAGGTATCAAAAAGTAAACTTAAATCAAGGAATTAAAATCAGTTGTTAATGCTGCTGTGAAAAATGCATTCTTATCTTTCAAATTCTATTTATGATGGCCGCATGTTCATTGTTTTGTGGAGAAAATATCATTACCCTCATTCAAAAGTCATTTGGTGCCTCGTTAATATATTGAAAGCTTTGTTTAGTATGATTTAATCAGTTTTTACAAGTACTGCAAGCTGTTGAATAATCTGTGCTGCTAGAAGTCAGTAATGCTACAAATAGTAAAATATTGAAAATTCAGAAATTCTAAAATAAGACTGCAGGGATGATACATAGAGATAAAGAAATCAACAATTATCAGAACTGGTTGTACACCTAGCATGTGCATCAAAGCCATTGTGTGTGACTGGTACGCAATGGCAGAGGCAACTTTTTGTACTGTGGGGAGCAGATACTGGTGGTCTCTACAAAAAGTATCCATCGTAGTAATTCTTTCAAAGCTAGTTGACACCTATCCTTCACCCTTGTCACTAGTCTTCATCTAACCTTTGCTAGATCCCCAACTGTGTGTGTGTGGAATTTAATAACTAGTGTTCATACTGACACAGTCATCAGGTATTGTAGTCCACTTTATGACATTTCTGGTTAGTGGCTTCAAAGGTGTGAAAAGGCCTTGAATCAAAAATAATAGCTATACTTCAAAAATTACTTACAAATACTAAAATGAAGACTTTTATGGAGAAAGAATATTTAATATTTTCTATTGTTTTCGTATTGGTAGGACTTATTTCACTATTTTCTCTGAAATACTGTTTTGGTGTTCTCACTTTGCTGTGATTGGGAGCATGTTAATCTGTCAAAGTTTACTGCCATTTCAGCAAAATGTTTTGCAGAAAGCACTTTCTCTGATAGTGGATTGTTCCCTTTTCTCCACTGTTATGTGACCACTGAGTTATGCTCAGGGGGTATGAGGGGGTGTCCAGGCCCCCCTCCCTGCAAAAAAAGATTTAATCTGAGTTTCACTGAAAGTGCTTTTGGCAAAGCATTTTTTGAGTTTTTCCTTTCAAGAAAAGCAATGTTAATCTGTTGTCATAAACCCTCTCTGGTTTTGTATAAAGGTCTGTTTTTTTTTTGTTTGTTTGTTTTTTTGCAGAGTTGGATGTGTTTATGGTTCTGTTTATGTATAAACCATGGCTCAATGATGTCTTACTTCTTGGAGAAAAAAAAAATGTCTGTGGGGGAAAAAAAATAAAAAGAACGAGATGTAGAGCATCTCACCCTTTCCCACCTCAATTATTAAGAAAGAAAATGGTATTTGCACCTCATCAGAAGACATCATAGGAATCATGTGTTTTTTTTTCCTTTCCCAGTGTAACTGATAACTATATATGAACTCAAAATCTCAGGCAGTATAGAACCCAACAAGGTTCACTATCACTTTGTTGAATGAACTATTTATTGAATACCTCTTCATTGAACTTTATTTATCAAAACTTAATCCATCAAATACTCGTTTTAGCAAATTTTTTCCCAGGGAGAAAAACTAGTTGATGTAGAACAAGGAAATCCGCAAGTACGGCAAGTGCACGGACTGAACCACTGTAGTCAAAAACAAAAAATGTCCCGCACCAAGGGTGAAATTATTAACAGTTTAATGTGGCAGCTCCAAAATAGAAATAAAGATAAACAGCAGACCGGTTTCATCCAAAAAATTAGCCTTCCTCGGTGCTATCTGGTCTGCTGTTTATACTTATTTCTATTACGGAGCTGCCACATTAAACTGTTAAGAATTTTACCCTTGGTGCTGGACATTTCTTGTTTTTGACTACAGAAAAACTAGTTGACCATCATCGGGAGTTTGCCCTTTCCCCCACTGTAGTGCGATCTTGGAGTTGGTATATTTAGTTAAGGGGTGTGGGGGGCACAGCTCCCCACCTGGATGGGTTTTAAATTTTGTGGGTTTTGTGATGGTCGCTAGGTTGGCCAACTAATTTTTTCCCTTGGAAAAATTCACTAAAATGAGTGCTCGATGGATTAAGTTTCAATAAATAAAGTTCGACGAAGATGTATTCGATAAATAGTTTGTTCGATAAAGTGATATGGACCCCCCAACAAGGCTTTTCTGTATTACCAGGCCAAATATTGTGACCTTGCACAGATTATATAACTGCCTTGTACTCCTTGATTATCCATGAAAAAGAACAACTTTCCATGACATTACGGTGTTATTGTTATTAATAGTATTTTCTGTGTTAACTATTAGTTATTTACTATGGCTCATGCACAGTTTAAAATAAGGGTGGAGCCAAACTGTAATAAACAGACATTTATTGGTAACTTTAGAAAGCATCATATCACAAAAATTGTTGTAAATTAGTAGAGTTTCTACTCAGAAGAAGCAACATAGAAGTAAAAACTGTGGAAGTTCATTTGCGACAGGTAAAAAAAAGATTTAGATTAAAAATTCTGGTTAAAAACTAGTCTATCTCTTTAGGCAGATGGGGATAATTGGGTAAATAAAATAAATCACACGACTGTGTGTATCCTGTGAGCATTTAGTGGTAGAATCAATGTCTGCACCTTGAACAAGACTGGTGTAGGTTTCTGACAACTCAAAAAAATGTATGTCCTCAAAAAAGAAGGGAGACAGAGAAAGCAATCCTTATCAAAATCCCTGACCTCCATCCTTCATTTTCATGTGCACCATAAGGACACTGATTTATTATTACCTGGCCATCCCAAGTTTAAAGGAAAACTCCACATTAGAACTAAACAAAATCTATTTTTACACTCTAGCTCTGTTTTCTGAGTTATTTTAAACTCTCAAAATCACTCTAACTGCTTCTTATAGAATTTTAATATGTTTTCTGTAAAATGGCTATCAGTGGGGCTTGACATATCAATGTGATCTTATTTTTCTTCAAGCCTTTCTCTTTCCCATAATCCATTCCAAGTCTGCTTTCTATGAGTCATTCTAAAACTGCCTTTGAACCATTGACTGATTTAATTGCACTGTTTTGCTCTGAAAGACATGGCTACATTAGAAGCAGCTGTGAATCAGTGTAAGTTCTCAACCTCTCTGCAATAAAGACAATGGAAAACAGTTTCCTACCTCTCTGTCTTGTTTACAGCAGCCTGAGCTCCTGACTACACATTTCCCTGTGTCTGTGGTATGTCATGCAAGTGTAGATACATTCTTTTGCAACTCATTTGAGAAGTTAAGCTTAAAAAAAGTGAATGGTCTTTCCCTATCTTTGATATCAAAATAAGGAAATTAAAGTTTTACAAAGTACAAACAGGTGTCAGGTAACTATAAAAGCAACTTAAGAGTTGAGTTAAACTGTAGGAGAAGTTGGAGTTTTCCTTTAAGAGAGGTGGACCACTGCATTTGGAGCAGAAGTTGCCTGAGGCAGATGGTGAACAGAACTGCATCTGTTCACCATCTGAGCTGTATTCTGTCTCCTACAGGCTTTTGAGGGGAGATCTATGCCTGGCATACAGGGTATTGTCAGACCCCACTCTGATGGACCTTCCGCATATCCACAAAACAAATAGCACCAGAATTGCCCGTTCTAAAGACTTAAACCTTGCCTGTGATAGAAAAAGGACCTGCTGGAGAGATAGGTATATATCCCAGAGTTTACCCCGTCTATGGAACAGACTCCCCATCCATGTAAAGCAAAGTTCCTCCCTAACCCAATTCAGCTGCAACTTGGACAATTGGATGGGAAACCGGAAATTCATCCCTGGTTTGGCATCTATGTCTCTAATGGACAGAGGTAACCTGTAAATGGTTCATCTCCCAGGCCCATGCTTACTCTTATCAAGGATATTAGAACTTGTCAGAGATTTGGGATGCATGGCTAAGCTTAAAAAGGCCCTTGTGGTCATTAGCATAGTAAACACCTATGAAGCTATGAACTTATGCATAACAGTGGTGCATCAGCACAGAGGACACATGTTTCTGTACCCCACCAATCCCTACAGATAGATAAATGAAATTGCTTCCCACCAGCTTGGAAGAGACAAGGACGGTATAGGAGTTGCATGTATTACAGTGGTAGTGCAAAAATTGAGGAGAATGTGATGCAAAAGTCTTCCATATCATGTCAAAGATAAGGCTCAGTATCATAAGTATAAGGCCCAGTGTTGTGAGTCCCAAAACTGCAAAAAATAAAATTTTGTTGGCCCAATGGTCTAGAGATATGGTATACATCTGCACCACCAGTGATCAAAGTTCAATAATGGACTCAAGCCTTTAGTAGGACTAACCTGGAAGGATAGGATGTAGTGAGCAACAGGCAGCTGTCCTATCCCAGGAGAAGGGTTTGAAGAAGCCTGATGCCTGTGAAACCTATAGTAGTGATCAGGAGCCTCACAGGTCATTCACTTACAGGAGATCAGCAATGATATCTCTGATATCACAGCAGTAGTCATTGTCTAAGACAGGGACTTTGACTGGCAAATGTAAGGGTGATGGCTTCCAAATCCACACAGGCAACTTCCTGAGAGATTTACATTCTCTTAGTCTACAGGGAAGTTACCATATCATTGAGATCAACTTGTCAGGGAGCCAGAGGTCCCAACTATTGAAGGGTCGTGTTAGGGATACTTGGATGGAACGGTTGGGAAATTCAGAGGTTGGGTGAGTGTAGAAGCTGAGACAGCAACCAGAGGTCATGTGGTCCTACACGGAGGAGCAAGATAAACAAATAAATACATTTTGGTTGCAGTATTTATGCAGCAACTTATGAAACTTGCTGTCACAGTTTTAAACTATTTTACTATCTTTTCAAATTGAAATACCTCGACTGGGAAATAAATCTGGGACATGAATGTGAAAGTACCAAATTCTAGCCACTAGATCACCAAGGATCCCCCTCCTGCACCCACTGATGTGGTGACTATGCTCTCCATTCCACCACTAATTATGTATACTAATTTCAGATTCACTGAACCTATGAGTGGGGCATACCACACCCTTAGACTTAGTATATAACCCTTACATTAGCCACAATAATCTTGTAATTCTGAAGATCACAGTTCAGTTCCTTAAAATGAAACCTATGACCCTAGACACAGCACTAGCAGCATAGGTGGATATAGTCATTAACAGCAGACAAAGTCAAAGTAGAAGAAGGCAGGTGAATCATATGACATTAAAAAGCAAGTACTGACAAAAGAATGCAGTTTACTGCCATCAGGTCAGTGAGTGCTGCAACTTTGTTCTGCACACTTTCATATTCATGCTCATACACAAGCAAATGTGCACTCCTTTTCTCTCTCTCGCACACACACACATAGGCATACACATGCATATAAACATTCACAGATGCGTGCACATGTGCACGCACATACACACACACACACACACAAACATACACACATGCACATACACATAAAGCTCTTGTGTGCACTGTTTTTATTTCATTAACATGGTCACATATGTAATGCAAATGGTAGCAGATTATGGTATATTTTTAAACACCTTTATTAAATTATCATTTAAGAGAAAGGCACGTCAACATTAACCAAAAAGAAAGCAAACCATGTCAACATTTTCATATGCATTAATTATACACTACATATGTTTTCGTACTTTTTGAGAATTGTCTGAGGGAGAAACTATTTACATTTGGGGATTCTACACCCACTTGCAAACACCAGACAGCACAAGCCATACAGTAATAAGCAGAAACATAGAATCTCACTTCAGGCATACCCTACATCCGATTTGCTGCCCATCATTTGTGGTTAAATTATAGCTTCTAAACAGCATAATCTGTAAGTTTTCAAACAGGAAACTGGACAGAGTTCAGATGTACACTAGAGCTGTTAGCACCATTCATGGGTTAATGTTGTCTTTAGTTTAAATTCCTGCCTAAATGGAGGAAAACTGATCCTTTGTAACACTGCCCTCATTACATTCTGGCATCTCCATTAACACAAGGCTGCTGATGACAAGTGAAGGTTGCAGTCTCGGCAATGAATGTTATACATTCTAAACCAAGCCTTAACAACGAGATGACAGAGAAAAGACAACTGCTTTGCAAAGATGTAGTCTGTGATCTGTCTGCTGGTTAACTTAAGAGCACCTTGATTGCATGAGCTGTATTTTGACAGTGAACATGCTGGACAACAATGTATTTAGTATTGTTCCTGGATGGGAAAGATGTGAAGACTACTAGTATGTATCAAAAGAAGGCTAACTGTTTCCAACATGATAGGAAAATACAGTTGCACAGTTAAAATGTGCATTCCAGACTATACTCCAAATATTGTACTCAGTTCTGTGGGCACTAAAAAATACTGTCAATGTCAAATGTATTTGTTTATTTTATTTTTATGTTTGTTTCATCATGTTTGATAACTATAAGAACCTATTTGAGCCACAGGCTAGAATTGTTATAAGTAATTATGCATTACAGGAGGTTCAAATATTATCTACAGACACAGGGAAAAAAATGTGTGTGTGTGTGTGTGTGTGTGTGTGTGTGTGTGTGTGTGTGTGTGTGTGTGTGTGTGTGTGTGTGTTCATGTGTGTGCTTGTGTAAAATATACACACACATAGAGACAAGTACTATATATAGATCTAATGAATATGATTATATTACATTAAATTGTACCTGAAATTGGTTGTATCACAGTCCCCCAGATTCAGCAAGCCCTGCACGGTGTGCAGGAACAGTGCAGGAGCTCCAGGAGGCAATATGGCCGCCATGTGATCCAGGAATAAGTTGCAGGGATGTGCACGAGTGCTCTTGCACTATTCCTGCACGGACACAGCTCCTGTATGCAAATTACCCCATTTGCAGGTGAAAACCATGCAAATGAGGTGAATTTGCGATCCAGGAAGCTGTCAACTGGCTGTGCAGGACTAGTGTAGTGTGCAGAAATGCACTCAGTTAGTAACCGAGTGCATTTCTGCAAACTACAAAACGGAGCCATGACAGCTATGTCAAATAAAGTGTGTATATTATGCAAAACCATGCCAATGGCCAAATATATGGTCACTAGCATGGAAAACAGTTTAAAAAAAATAAATAAATAACTTTCATTTTTTTAGCTGATTTCAGCTGTTTAAGCATAGGCCAGCAAATGGGATCAGGCTGAAAATATAAAAAATAACCTGAAATAAGCATTCTAACCAAAATCACTATTTTGCCATTATACTCAATGGCAGGCAGAAGACAACATGGCCAGAGAATAGTGGTTGCTAAGGGGCAAGGGAGCCCGCAGGATTTTTTGCAGGGGGGTGCAAACCGAAGCCCCGCCCACACTGCCCCACCCCCTATGCTGCCCCGCCCACTCACTTCCCCCCCTGCCCACGCAGCCATTCCAGTGTCCCATTACTTGGCTATTTCTCCCCATTTTATAGAAATTGTTCAAATCTGTGTGCATACTTGTTTTATGCTTTACTTCTACAATGACTACAGTTATACAGACTTGTCCAATAAAAATAAAAACTACCAAGGTTACTATCTACATATATTTGAGCCTGATAGATGTAATAATATAACCTCCTCAGGGTTAGTGTGCTGGATTCTTTTACAGCAGAAAATCCTTTTTCACACAGCAATTTCTGTCCAACTGGCCTAACCTCATAGAAAACATTGGATTCAATTAAAACAACCTCTAATGCAATAATAGAAAGTGCTTGATAATGCCAGCATAAGGCAAGTCAATACTTACTCTACTACCTATTGCCTGCCTTCGGTCAGTGTGGGGTGGGTGTAACCCCGCTCCGCTCGGGCTCGCTTTGTGCCCCGCCCTGCCCCCATATCCCACCTGCCCCCAGCACTCCTACTTTTATACCTATCTACCACGCCCCCTCCATTATCTCTAACCAATCAAATCACTCTGCTTTTTCTTCCCACCCCACTCCCAGTACTACTACCTACTTTCTCATTATATAGCCACCTACCAGCACCTAATAATTATGCAGTCACCCCAACCCCTGATCTCAAAGCAAACCCTAAACATTGTACCTCTTGCCCTATCAGTCTTTATTATATTATATCTGCTAACTAAATATGAGGACCAGTCATACCCAGGATCTTATTATCCTAGGTAATAAACCAGTACTCCCTCAACCCCACTCATTACTACTCACTCTATTCACTACCAAATCATTAAACCACTGTACCCCAATCACCACTTCTCCTATAAACCAAAAACAAACCACCCCAAATCCAAATATGCTGAAAAACTGATATTCAAACTTATGAAACTACTTGAATACCTAAGAAAAAATATTACTATAGATGGAGATATCCTCCCAAACCCGGGCCCCCCACCAATTGCAAATTCTTATAACCCATCTCTATTTCAGATCTCCCAACTCCCTCCTAATCTGCCACCTAAATATTAGGAGCCTAAACAATAAAATTCACAATCTACATGCTCTCTTAGCAACCTGCCTCCCCGACATTATGTGCCTGACAGAAACCTGGCTTAAACCAGTGACCAATGATAATGAAATCATTCCAGCTGGCTTCAACATATTTAGGACTGACCGCACCAAAAAAAGGGGGTGGTATTGCCGTCCTCTTTAAAAGTCATCTTAACATTACTTGGAACCCCACCCAACCACCTCGGATCTCTAATGCAGAATTAATTGCCCTAAAATTACAACTGAATAAGGATAAAAGCATAAACCTAATTGTCGTCTATATCCCCCCTGGAAATAACACCCACACACTTGAGAATATTTTAAACTGGCTTGAGAATAACTACCCCCAAGAAACCATAATTTTGGGTGACGTCAATATTGACTGGAATCAATGTTTCTCAGAAACAAACCCCACCCACATAAATCTCCATGGTTTCTCACAGATATAACCTCCCCCACCAGAATTGGGAACACCAAACAAAAAGAAAGTATCCTAGACTGGATACTCACTAACAAGCAACCCCACATGTACATGCCTGGGACCCTTCCAAATGACCTTAGTGATCATCTCATCACCTACCTATGGAAAAGCAAAACAGGGAGCTTCAAATCACCCATGTACAGGTCAGTCAGGAATACCAAATACTTTGACCTTGCTAAATTCCAACTAGAGCTGCAGTCCTGTAACTGGTCACCTCTTAAATACCTCCCCCTAGAAGAAGCCGTTACAAATTTTAACTCCACGTTTTTAAAAATACTAGACACTCATGCCCCCAAATGACTAATCAAAGCCAAAAACCAAATAGCACCCTGGCTAACAAAAGACTATACAACCAAAATCAAACTTAGGAACAAAGCCTGGGACAAATGGTATGCCACCAAAGCATCCCTAGACCGCATCAAGTACCAACAACTAAGAAATGAGACAAAAATCCATTTTACTAGACAAAAAAACTACTATTATCAACTACAACATAAAAACCAAAATAATCCCCAAAAGTTCTGGGCGGGTCTCAATAATCTCTTCCATCCAGGCAAGTCTTCCACTCCTACTCCAGAGAACCTATGTGATAAGAACCCAGAAGAAGTTGCCACAACCTTTAACACTTTCATCATCAATGTCATCAAATCTCTAGCTGACCAACAGCCTGCCACAAATCCCCCTATAATAAATTCCATCCTGAAAAATAAGCCCTCCTTTAATCTTCAACCAGTTCCCACTTCCTTCATTCGATCCTTGCTAAAGAAATTAAAACGAACCACCCTCGCCGCAGACCTACTTCCAGCCGAATACTTACAAAAAGCTGCAGAGGTTATAGCCTACCCCATCTCTATCTTAATTAACCGTACCATAACAGAATCCACTATCCCCTCTATATGGAAAATATCCCATGTAATCCCTCTCCACAAAGGTGGCTCATCCACTGACCTGTCAAATTATAGACCTATTGCCATATTGTCACCACTTGCCAAAATCATGGAAAAATGTGCACACAAAATTTGTACACTACCTTATTGAGAGCAATCTGTTAACCAGTTCACAACATGGTTTCAGGCCCAAGCATAGTACTACTACCGCCCTCCTCTCTTTCACAGACACTATCAATCAAAACAGGAATGACAAAAAGATATCATCTGCACTCTTTCTGGATCTATTAAAGGCCTTCGACATGGTCAACCACCAACTACTACTCAACACCCTAAAAACTCTCTACCTAGCTAACAAAACTCTGGATTGGTTCTATGCCTATCTCTCTGATAGGAACCAAGCTGTACTCTGGAATAATAAACTCTCCACCCTCTTACCTAATTCCATAGGGGTTCCCCAAGGCTCCATTCTAGGACCACTTCTCTTTTCTATTTTTATTAATGATCTCCACAAAATTATCCCTGAGACCTCCTGTATCCAATATGCCGATGACTCGACACTCATTTGCTCGGACAAGTCACCAGTTGATCTACTAACTAAAACCCAAAACTGTTTCACCGCAGTAGAAGAATGGTTGTTGGGTCGCCATTTGATCCTCAATCCAAAGAAAACCAAGCTGCTACTCTTCCATCCTACCCATAAACCTACCCACTTCCCCTTTACTGTACAATCCAAGAACGGGACTATTATCTCCCCTGACAAAAACACCAAACTACTAGGTGTTACCATCGATAACAAACTTAGATTTGATTTGCATATCAAACTATTAAAATAGTCAATAAAAAACTGGGGTCCTTATATAGCATAAAGTCCTTTCTGACTCCCATGGCAAAAGTGGCCATTGCCCGATCACATCTTCTCTCCACCCTCTTATATGCCTCCCCCATACTCACTAACCTTAAAAAATCAGACCTAAACAAACTCACTTGTTGTTATAATCACATTGCTAGATTTGCTTCAGGCACACCCTATAAAACCCATCACTGTATTAACCTACTTAACCTTGGTTGGATTGAACTACCAAACCTACTCAAGCATAACCAACTAACAGCAGCATTTAAAATTCTCAATCAACCAGACAATATTCCTGCATTGAGTAAGTTAATAACCCCCTACACAAATCTGAACAGTCTGCGCTCAAACATGTTACTTGTACAAACGATCAAATCCTGTAATCTAGGTGGTGACTCTCTGTTTGCCAATGCCATTGACAAAATTTGGAACTCCCTTCCTCCCCAAATTACTAATGCTACCTCCCAAGACAAATTCAAGAAAGGTCTACTCTACCACTTTAAAACCCATTGGCTCTGCCAATGCTCTAAACCAGACTAATCCTCACTTCCTCAGTCTCCATAGCAACATAGGGGTACCTTAGGTAATAAAGTATGTTCATCTATGAGCCTATCACGAATTAACTGGTATCTAAATGTGAATGTATTTTTTCTTGATATGTATTAATTATCAAATGTTGTGATATGTTGCTTATCTAATATTAATGTAACTTACTATCTATGTGGAGCTTTTCACCCCGGGCCTCCGCTGAAAATGGACATGTGTCCAGTCGGACTATCCCGGTCAACAAATGTAAAATAAAAATAAATAAATAAATATCTGGATTTCATTTACAACTTTTATTTCAAATTTTATAGCACAAACACTGACAGACATTTACTAAACCTAAACAAAGCAATAGTCTTACAATGAAAACAGGCTTAACATTAAAACTTCTCTACCTTTGAAACCCACATTCACTGAAACAGCATCGAAACCCACATTTCACGAACATGCATCTTGCCAGTGGCAGGGTAAGTTTACCTTTGGCCCGTTTCCAAATCATAGGCTCCTTGCACACATTTTAAGAAACATGCAAGAGTTCTTCGATTCACCTTGCTGACTATTATACTACACAATAATTGAATTATATCCCTTGTATAACACAGCACCATTTGTTAGAGTGTGTTTTAAATTTATAGTTCTGAGCATCTTTCCTTTAAGCAATGAAACAAATCATATGAACCAATAATGACAGCCTGCCCAATTCAGAACATTTCAACCATAAAGGAACACTCAAACTTCTGTCATAAAATCCACCAATATCAATCAGTATGCAGAATCTCTGCAGAAGTAAAAGTCATCTGAATAATTCCACATTAAAGAGATCTGAAACGAATGAAGAGGTTGTTGCGAGAAAAAAAACTTTATATTTCAGTGTTTCATTTACAAATTCAGTGCCTGTTGCCCTTGAAGAATAAATTGCATGTGCTACATTAAAATAAATGGTAAGTTGATATATTGCAATAGGGAATGGGTGGCAGGCTGAAAAGCAGGTTCATAGTTATTAGGTGTCTCATCCAAAGGAGGACATACTAAGAACTGCAGTACCATACCCCCTTAAAATACAAATGTACATGCTGTATGACTAGAACCTACCGCCCTTTGCATCAAGATGCATGTATGCTACCTGCTGTGCTAACACTGCTTTAAAATTCTATACCACAATAATGATACCATTTGCTAAACAAAACAGTTGCACATAAATTCCATCTGTTAGAGCTAACTAGGGCATTTCTCTCTGTCACACACACACCTCAACTTTAGTGCAAGAAATACATAAATAGATTGATTTTTTTCAAAGTTACAACTGTAAACTCTGACCATGGTGTGCATTTGTTTTTGACAGAAAGGTATAAGGGAACTCATGGCTATGTATATAGTTGAATCTCTCTGTACTGAAGTGCTCCCTACCATGATGCTGCTTAACTAGTGTGTTTTCATTCAGAAACTTACAGTTTTTATACTGAATTTTTATAGCTACATGAATTAGAAAATAACCAATTTCCTTTCCAGAAGCGCTTGTTCAGGCCTATCACCCGAGATGAAAAGGTGATGGTGTCTACATATTCTTAAACAACATTTCATCTCTAGACTTGCTATGTGAGATAATGACGTGGAATTCCTCTGCATCCAGCTTAGCAATAACAAAACTCCTTACTGTGTCATACCTAACTATAGGTGCCCTCTATGTACCCCCATCAGTCCATATCTCCTACCCAACTAATATGGTGTCCCTATGCATTAAGCCAACACCATTATTCTAGGAGACTTCAATCACATTTTCTTCCAAAATTGCCATTTTGAGGAAGGATTATTAGGGGAGAACAACATTTTGAGCCAAAATTGGGGACAATGGAGAGGTTTGGATATTCCTAATTCTACAAAGCGATTTGTACATACCTCTCAACCTCTTAATGCAAGAAATCTGGACAAGGCTAAATATATTGGGGGAACATACAAACACTACTAAAAATTGCTCTTGTATAAACTTGACAGTTTATAGAATAACAGGTCTTGCATTAGCATGCATTTTTCTGAAGGTTATGACGTCTGAAACTCAAATGTCTGTCATTTAGTGACTTCATTGTATGAGGAACAAACCAAAAATAAGAAGCAAATATTTATTCATTCTGCAAAGATATGGACAACTGAGAGGTTTAGTTCAACCAGGGCTGTCTGAGTTTGCTCCAGTATCACATAGTCCCAACACATAAGCGAACCAAACACATAAATACACAGAAACATACTCGGAGGCTCTAAATAAAAATCCACCTAAGCAACAGAGACCTCCAAAGCAGACATCCAAGCAAACGCTACCTCAAAACAAAACATGAACTTCTCACTTCTCAAAATCAAAGTGGAATCCTTCAAGGCCCCAGGGCCAGTGGAAACTATGGCCCAAACTGCAGAATCCTATATAAACGCATTCTACGGACATCTCCAGGAATGCATGGATCATGCTATCCCAAACAAAACCAAGACCCAATCATCCAAGGGCAGGCGCCAGTCTGGTGGACCCCTGCCATAAATAAACTGTACAACAGAAGGAGGAAGCTACTACACGATGGAGCAAAATCCCTAAAAGGGAAGGCATCTCTGATCAGTACTAACAAAAAATTACGATCCCTCATAAAATCCTCCAAGGCCAGCTTCGAGAGAAATTGCACAGGGCACCAAAGACAATCATAAGGCTTTTTTCAGTTATGTTAGGAACCTGGGATGCAACTCCCAGACTTGTTCTGAGTTGATTCTAAACAACAAAAATACACTGAACCCACAGACATCGCCAATATCCTGGCAGACAGGTTCAGTGCAAACTTCTCCACCCCCCAAAAGAACAAGTATCTATCCGGCAGAGGGCTGCCTCCCAAACATCTCTGATCCTCAGGTGAAGGCTCCCCTCTACAAAAGAAAAAACACTGCTTCCATGGGACCAGATGGCGTCCCAGGTTGCGTCCTACATGAACTCCAAGAGGAACTAATCCCTCAAATAAAACAGCTATACAATCTCAGCCTCACTACAGGATATGTGCCCACAGAATGGCGTACAGCAACAGTGGTCCCACTCCACAAAGTTGGAGCCTCTACGGACCCTGGAAACTATCGCCCCATAAGCCTGACTAGCTTAGTCTGCAAGGCTATGGAGAGGATCATCATGGAGCTCATAAACAAAGACATTGGGGACCTACAGACACTAGATCCTACCCAGTTTGGCTTTGTCAAGGGCAACTCAGAATGCTTCAGCAACCTGGTAACAGGAGTAATGTTTTTTGAAAAAGTCAAGATGACAACATCCTGGTAAGACTCCTTCATTAGGAACTCAAAAGTAAGTTCCAACCTGTTTACACCAGTGAAAATTCCATGAGAAACTACATCATAGATTAAGAAACAGGATATACTGTGATGCCATCTACAGTATTGTCTCTGAATGATAAAATCATCAAAGTGTCAACAGAAAATGACCATTATGTGAATAACTACAACAATAGGTAGTGTCGGTTCCATCTGGGGGCCATTACACAGTACAGCTTGTTTAAGAGGGTAGGAAGGATAACCTTATTAAACATCTTATAAGAGGACTACAACATACATAAACTTAGTTTTGATCTGACTCATAAGTTGTCTTTATAATGCACAATTCATTACATTTACAAAAACGTTCAACTGCTCTCTCTGACCCATCTGCTAGACTGTAGATGCAATAATTTTAGAATGCTTTTCAGTACACCTTAGAAGGTTCTTCTAGATTGCAAAAGTAATAGTTTTAAAACCAGAAACACACAAACAAGTTATATTCATGCTGGTGCCAGCAAGCAAGAATGAAACCATAAATCCAATAGCTGCTGTAAGGGGGAAAACAGTGAACAATACACATGGTTTTACTGTGTACATTTGTTATAGGGAGGCTAACACAATCCTCTAATAAATATAATCTACTTCTGGGAGATATGAATTCTCTAATCTAGTTCTGAGTGAAGATAGTCACTCACCCCCATGCCCAAAATACAGGATCACAAATCACTGTTCAAAACAGACTACTACAATTTTGTTTTCCTTTGCTGGATAGGCAATCAGTGACTTCCTCTCAGACAAGAACAATCACAAGCATGTATGCAATCTTCCAAAGCCAAGATACCAGCATTCCAGACTAAAATTTTAGAAAATGTTGTTGGCTTTGTAAACTGAAGCTTACTCAGGCACAACCTAGTCACAAAGCATGATATGATCAGCACATCCACTGCAGACATAGCAGCATAAATGGAAAAAAATAAAATGGAAATGCTGTGCAATCCTAGCTGCCATATCAGTAATAAAATGTGACACTAATTGCTGAATCACTCACAGCTATAGCTCTATCAATGTGATTTCTCAGTCTGACTGTAACACTTAAAGTTACCTCAAAATAAGTGTTATAGAAACTTGTCTTAAAGAGGAAGCAGTCTGGCATTAATAATGCAAAGATTCATTACTCACTTACGCTGAAAGTGTCCCATCTTCCGCTCGTTTCTTCCTGCTTGCGAATCCGTCCGTTTCAGTTCCCGCTCGTGGTCCCATTTTCTTCTTGCGAATCCCAAAACCATCCGTCCATGTGAGTTCCCGCTTGCAAAACTTCAAAATATGCGCGCGATGATGTTAGCACGCCCGCGACCGTTCTTCTTAAAGAAGAATGCATGATGTCAGCACGGACTTCTTTCTTCTTAAAGATGAACGTCCAAAAAAAAAAAAAAAACAAAAAAAAAAAACTTTTTTTTTTAAAATTAGAACATTAGTCTGCCGATTCCAGGGCTGCGGGCGCCCTTGCTAAGTGGGGAGGCTCAGTGTGGGACCTGTGACTATGCATTAGCAGGCAATCCTATGCAAATGAGGGGAATGATACGGAATCCCAGATTTCCCCTCAATGCTAGTCAGCACCCAACAGTGTAAGTGCAGGAATAGCATGGTTCAACCCTACGAGTTAGCTGACATCATAGGGGGTGTGTGTCAGGCATACTGTAAGCTTATTGGAGCCCTGTGTCTCAGGTTTGCCCTTAGCTTAGCAGAGTTAAGCAAGGGGGTGTGTCTAAGGCTGCCTAGCACTCTTTACATTGCCTAAGTGTGTGTGCGCACACTGTGCACCTGGTTTTAAAGGAAAAAAAAGTAAACCAGGAAATAGCAGCGCTTTGCACATTTGAGCACTGTGTTTGCACGGCACACCCCCGGCTTAAACAGGAAGGCAATGGGAAGGGAAAACAGCAGTAGGAAGGTAATCAAGGAGAATTAGCATAGCTGGCAGGTGAAATGCATCAGAATCAGCCAATTACACAGGCAGCAGCCCAGCCCAGAACACTACTATAAACTATGCAAACACCTTTCCCTCCATTCTTTCCCACATACTGTACACCACCGGTGTAGACAAGCGGGAAAATTTAATAAACAAAAACAACAAAATGATAGGGGCTGCAGTAGCTATCATACATCAGCATGTGGAATAGGCTGAGGGTGGTGAGCATGAGAATGCTGTCGACCAACCCACAGTGAGGAGATGGAGAAGAGTGTACAGACCCAGGGTAACCTTCCGGGAGCTACATGAGCTGGAGATAGTAGAGTGCTATAGGGTGGACAGGGACCTCCTACAGAAAATTAGTGAGCTGTGCTGGCCACTCTTGACACACAGAACTAACAGAGGGGAACCCATCCCAGTGGATACCAAGGTATGTGCAGGCCTAAGAATACTAGCCACATGTACCTTCCAAAGGCCAACTGGGGATATCATGAGGATCTCACAAACATCAGCATCCAGGGTACTCCACCAGTTCCTGAATGCCATGTCCGCACATGCCGGTGAGCACGTATATGTCCCCAACACCCGTGAGGCATTGGCCAGCAAAATGCGCCTCTTCTACCAAATAGCAGAATACCCTGAGGTAGTGGGTGCTATAGACTCCACGCATATACTCATCAAAGCACCACCCAATGAGCAGGGTAGGGTCTACATCAACCACAAGGGCTTCCCTTCCATCAACAGCCAGGTCATGTGCGATGCCCAGGGCATTATAATGAATGTGTGTGCTGGCTGCCCTTGAAGCTATTACGACTCCCACATCTGGCATTTGACACAGCTGTACCAGAGATTTGTCAATGGGGACATCCCTAATGGTCACCTAGTGGGGGATGCTGGTTACGCACTGGAGCCATGGCTGATAACACCCATCAGAAATGCACACACACCCGAACAACAATTCCATAATGAGGCACATGCACAGACCAGAATTATAATAGAGCGTGTGTCTGGGATGCTCAAGACACAGTTCTGGTGCCTGGACACATTCACTGGAGCATTGCAGTACTCACCAGCTACATGTACTCAAATTGTCATCATATGTGCCATGCTACACAATATGATCCTGCGGAAACAGCTGCAGCAGGAACAGCATGGGGCAGGGTCACACAGCCCCCACCATTGCCAAGGCCTGCACAGGCACAGAGTGATTCAGAGGAGGAACAACCTGAGCCTGCCCCAGTAGGCAGATGGAGGCTTGCCCAGTATGCACTGGCCTTGGCAAAGAGGCAACGCATAGCACATACACTGACACAGTAGGTACCCAGGGAATGATACCTCTCTCTGACTCACACATATAGTAAAAGGGATGACAAACATGACACTACCTGTGCTCAACCATGTATAGGTAGTGTACTATGTGCATCCGACATGGGCAGCCCTCCAGCACCATCCTCAATACTGGCACAGCCACAAGGTAAGTCACTCTTCCTACCAATTGCTGAATGGAGTAGTATGTTTTGTTACTTGTATCTATGGTATGGATGTGAGCACGCAAGGGAATCGGGTGGCTGAATGGGATGCCAGCAGATAGTAGACACCTATAGTGGCAGCATGCGATCTGTAACAAATACTGGTGTCACCATAGTAGCCAGTACTACACATGGTGACAAAACCCACTGCAGGAAATGTGCTGGGCCACATGTGTGTTCATATGACACACACATGCCAGTCAGGGAGGCTCACATACCCAACAACAGTCTCAGCCAGCAGGACATGTGTAGACAAACACAAACAAAGGCTGTGCTAAGGCCTCTGAATGATGCCTATGGGTAACCTCCCCCCCAGGCCTACACAGACAGACTACAACAGGTCAGGCAGTGGGATGTTAATTCTGAAGGGTAAGAAGTCAGAAAATGATATGTAGGTCAATCAAACCTAAGAGCTGTAGTACACTGATATGCCGCTAGACAGCATGATAGGTTAGAATACAGAATGAAATGGAGTAACTGACATACTAGTACAGTCATAGCAAATGTATACAAGTGTCAGGTGTGCCCCCCCCAATCCTATGTAGAAATGTAGTAACAGTCTGGTGTGCCCCCCATTCCTATGTAGACACGTAGTGACACACAGATGTGCCCCCCCAATCCTATGTAGAAATGTAGTAACAGTCAGGTGTGCCCCCCATTCCTATGTAGACACATAGTGACACAAAAGTGTGCCCCCCACGATCCTATGTAGAAATGTAGAAACAGTCAGGTGTGCCCCCCCCATTCCTATGTAGGCACATAGTAACACACAGGTGTGCCCCCCAATCCTATGTAGAAAAGTAGTAACAGTCTGGTGCCCCCCCCAATGTGATGTAGACACGTAGTAACAGTCAGGTGTGCCCCCCATCCTATGTAAAAATGTAGTAACATTCTAGTGTGCCCCCCAATCCGATGCAGAAATGTAGTAACAGTCAGGTGTGCCCCCCTCAGTCCTATGTAGACATGTAGTAACACACAGGTGCCCCCCCCAGTCCTATGTAGAAATCTAGTAACATGTATGTGCAGGTATAATAACAGTGGAGCACAGATTACCTGAGCTGGCCAAGGTAGCAGGATAGATTGTAGCATGTGTACAATATGCAGGTCTGTGTGTGTTAGGTTGATGTGTGTTGTATATTGTGTGAGAGTGGTCAGTATGTATGCATGGTGAGGTTTGTCCCTGGTGGCCATTGCCCAGTACTGCTGATGACAGGGCCAAGTCCTCACAACTGCAGTGCCAAGCACAATGCTTCCCAGTATAACACATTCTAGCAGTAAGCCATTGTAAATCTTTGGAAGTAATATGTGTCACCATCTGAAAGATAGACATGGCATGACTGCCGGGCCAGATATACAAGCAGTACACAGGGAGAAGTACCCCAGACAGACAGTGTATAATATGTAACTGTCAAATGGACACACCCTTGGAAATGTACATACAGGTTTGCAGTACATTATCTGGGCTTGTAGTAGGGAATACAGATGTCGTCTGGCCAAATACTAGCAGACCACAAAGGTCATAGGAATAATGTATTGAAAAACAGCTGATGTGCCTGCACAAGCCAGCATAAGTGGAATGCCCCATGCATATCTGTGAGTCAGATGCAAGTAGTGTCCATAGCACACATGCACCCAGCTCACCCAACCACCACCCACAGGTACCTCTCCAGTCTTATCCCTGCTGTTGGGAATTAGTACAATATGGCCCCCACCTGTGTATGGCAATAACGAAAGAATGCAGCATGCAGAGCAGGTGTCCCATGCAGGTGTGTCCCTAGCTGTAAGTAGCACCCTGTCAGCATCCACACCACTGGATCAATACTGACAGAAAGTATTGGCATGAACACCTAGCACACCTACCCTGTCACCCCAGGGGACTGTACTGTATTGCAGTCTGGAACTGCAGGATTGACAGAATGCAATGGCCTGCTACAGCTGGCCTGCATCACTACCAAATGGCCTACAGTCCTCTGCCAAAGGCCTGTGCCTTACCCGTACTGACAATGTATGCTATTTCAGGGACTCCAAAATAACAACATAACACAGTCCATAGACCCATATGCAAGGCCATGTAAACAAACCACAGTAACATGCCCACCATGTCCTACTGCATGAACTGTGGACCAACACCAATACACTGCTGTGATGAGGTGATAACTATAGGGAAAGTATCAAAGAATGTTTGCATAATGTATGGAAGAGGATAGAATAATGGCGGGGGGAGCATGGGCAGCATGGAGTGTGTGACGTCCGAAACTCAGCCTTGTGCACATACTATCCCTGGCTGAAAACACAAGAATGGGTGGCTACAAACCTGCTTGTAAGCCACAATGTGTAGGGGTAATGTCCTGACTTATGACCCCTGCCTCTGGGTAACCTGTGTGAATCTGTACAGCTGTGAGGTATTGCCACAGCAAGATAAGGCCATACTGTCACATTGATGGATGTACAAGTATGGGATCCTCTGCCGCCACTGTACCAAGGTGCTGAACCAGTTACACAGACCCAGCAGCAAGTGTCTGCACCTCCCCCTCCAGAATGGCATGAGTTTGCAAGAATATGTAGGCGTTTGACCACATTACTGGACACAGCTGCATTTACCCTGTGTTCTCCAGGACATCACTGCAAGCAAATATGTCTACATGACAGTACTTGATGACATAAAGCATCACAGTGTATAACAGTACACATGTCTGAATATCTCTGCTAACACCAGGATCATGTAGCAGAAACAGCGCAGACACAATTATCTACAGTAACCCACTATCCTTTGCACATTTTGACCCCATATTGTCAACTGATTACAGATATCCTGCAGAAACAGTTTGCTTGCTGTAGGTGTAGAACACAAAAGTCTGCACTGGAGTACAATCTACCTAGAATGGATTCACACATTCAATACAGAAGGCCATACTGGGTATAATGAAGGCAATGTCAGACAACAAAATACTGAAAGGTCATACTGGGTATGCTCACACACTTAAAGAAATGAAGCCCATGTCTGGCAATAACAGTGTACCATACATATCTGACAGTTGCAGATGTTAGTGCATACACTCCTCAGTATGCACCAGTCATGTTTTGCACACTCGTTGGATAGGAATACACAATATATCCAAGAACAACACACTATAACATGCCAAAAGTATACATACATAGATGTGTGGAAGAGAGTGACAGTGACAAAGAGCCTTCCATCATAAGGCCTATCCCACACAGCCAAATGGCTACAACCACATGATGTGTAAATGTCACTCACCATAGACATTTGCCTCTGGAATCCCTCAGCATTATAGACTCTGTGGTGCTAGTGCTAACTGTGCAACATGACTGTACAAGGCAGTAGTCATCTAGCAGTTATATACATGTACCTGTGGAATATAAACCTGTGTGTGCCTGAGTGTAGTGTGTCTGCCTCGAGATGAATGGGTTATGGCCCATGCACACATGCTGCCCTCCCCATTGCCCTACTATGGCAAGCCTGCTGATGTCATTCACTTTGAAATACACCTTTGGGGAAAGAGTAGCCCAGTAATCTCTGTGGTGTGTCCCATAACTGTGTAATGCTGTAGTGTGATAAACTAGTTAGGTAGGAGTTCTAATCCCAGATGTGGCAACTGTGTGTGTATTTGTCTGTGAAGGGATCAATGCTTTTTAGGCTAGTCACACTCACTACAATTTCAAATTCCCTACTTTGGCATGCCTGCTGATGTCATTCACTTTGAAATACACCTTTGGGGAAGTAGTAACCCAGTAATCTCTGTGGTGCATCCTATGACAACGTAATGCTGTAGTGTGATATACTAGTTTGGTAGGGGTTCTATTCCTAGACATGGCAAGTGTGGATGTTTGTTTGTCTGTGTAGGGAGCAATGATTTTGAGGCCATTCACAGCACTACAACCTCCATTGCCCTAATCCGGCAAGCTTGCTGATGTCATTCACTTTGAAATACACCTTTGGGGAAGGGGTAGCCCAGTAATGTCCATGGTGCATCTTATAACTGCATAATGTTGTAGTGTGATTAAACTAGTTAGGTAGGAGTTCTATTCCCAGACATGGAAAGTGTGGATGCTTGTGTGTGTGTTTGTTTGTCTCTATAGGGAGCAATGCTTTTGAGACCATTCACAGTCAATACAACCTCCATTGGCCTTCTTTGGCAAGCCTGCTGATGTCATTAACCTTGAAATACACCTTTGGGGAAGGAGTAGTCCAGTCATGTCTGTGGCGCATCCTGTAACTGCGTAATGCTGTAGTGTGATGTACTAGTTAAGTAGGAGTTCCAATCCCAGACATGACAATTGTGAGACTTGACGTGTGTGTCTGTGTTGGCCATTTGTATCCTGTGTCGAGGTGGCTGCAAGTGTCTAACAACTGAACTCATTGTGGAGTGGGTTTTGCAACTTTCTTATATGGTTGGCCTATTATATGTTACAATGTCCATCTTACAAGGATAACAGATGTCAAACAGCAGAGAGGCTGGGGTTGCCAATCCATACCCCTACATGTGACATCAAGGCCAGGCGAACAAATTAGGCAATCCTTGTATTACCCAGAGAACACTCTCAACCCATGTCTCATACACAAACACACTTGCCTAGGCAACAACTCCTTTGTTGGTAGTACCCTGCATATTGCCCACAGATAGTAACCATGGTGCGATTGCAGTGGACTACAGAGGGCATGGCACTCTGTCCCATCAAAATAGGCACATAATTGCAGACAGTGCACCTTCACTATGTTCCCCGCTGGATGCCTGCAATAACTTTAGTGCCATCAAATGTGACCCACAAAGGACATACCATGCCTTAAACACATGCCCTGTAATGGAGAGATGCCACTGACACCAGGGAATACATGTATCATGCTGTCAATGTAGGTGCATGGTCAACCTGGTGTCCATTGCCAGTTCCGACTACATGAGGCCATGGACTGGCACATCTGATGATAACAATCTGTGTACACAACATGGCCCAGACACCCCAGGTACAGTTCCACATGTCACAGAACATGCATGTGGGATGTGTGCACATCCCAGACACCGTCCATGTAATGGACTATAGAACACATACATGGCAAGCATTGCACAGCACTGGCCACACACAATAGTAACCCAGATGACTGTATGGTGAATACAATACCCACCTGTGTGGGCCATTCCAGACACTACACCCCTGAGCCACAGTGCAGACCATTGTCATGTGGCTTGATGCCAAGGTATGCCCTTCACCTAGTCTTGTACAGCTTTCTGGCACAGTCAACCACTACACAACTGTGAAGTAATGCACCTATGCATGTCAGTACTGGCACCCTGTGTCTGTGTGTGGTGTATTATGATTTTGACCCCATTCACACTCACTACAACTCCCATTGGCCAACTGAAGCATGCCATCTGATGTCAGACACCTTCACATAACCTTTGCCCATATATCATCTGGATAACCCCTGTGGTGCATGTGATACCTGCATATTACTCTATTGTGGCACACTAGCTAGTTAGGAAGTCTATTCCTGGCCCTGCCAACTGTGTTAATGTGTGTGAGTCCCTGAGAGAGTGTGGCTGTGTCAACGTTGCAACCTGTTCATATGGACAGGCATGTGTACTACACCTACCTTATTGCTCCTATATCACTGTTGCAGATGTTACTCACCATCAGATATACCTTTGGACAGCTCCCAAACATGTAAGCTATGTGGCACATGCAATAACTGCATAGATTTGTGATAGCGATACATAGTCAGTCAGTCAGGGGTGTGAAACCCCATACTGGTAAGTGTGGGACACAAACATGCTTAGGTTTTACTCTCCCACTCCCCCCCCCCGATTTACTTTGTCTCTGTCTGTCTCTCTCACTCTCTCTCTGGTCAATGTGGAGAGATACACCTGCTTTGCTTAGGCAGCAGCTTGTGTTTTGTAAGTGATGCTCATAATCAGCTGATGGCCTCTGCACAAATTGCAGTTCCCCTCTAGCTGATTGCATGTGGAACAGCTGTGGTAACATTCCTATAGCCAATTGCATGGAAACACACTCCAATATCTAGGAACATCATGTGGGTGTTGGGCCTTTTCATTCACTGTGGAGACAGGCCAACAAACAGGAGGGGGATGTGCCAGACACGTCTACAGAATGTAAGTGTTGCTCTTCTGCAGTTGGAGTAATGTTGGTTTAACAGGGTGTGTGTGGATATGGCTGGTCTACATGATTTAATACCTGTCATGACAGTGTTATGTGTTTGAGGAAACTCCCACCTGTAGGGTTACCTGCAGACTGGGCAGTGTCAGGAGTCTTATGTTTCCTGTGTTACTCACAGATCACCTATCTTAGAACTGCAAAAGCATAGTCTGAGGATTGCAGTCAGTACACGGTGATAGTCATGAGAGTTACTGACTTCATATCCCTCATAGGACATATGTCACAACAAACTCTGTTATGACAGTAAATGTATGAGGGTATCACAGCAATATGTCAGTATTGGCCCAGTGTTTGTGGCTCTAGCCACAAGTCTGTCAACCTTTGTACATATGACATGCAGTAAGAGGTGCATATGTTCTGTACACCATTATATATTGACATCATACCTGATACCAAGCCAGTCAGATATCAGACTGCTAGACATGTTATGTATAGTAGGGGTTATTTCTGAAGACATAACCTGGCCATTCTGTGGTTGTGTGTACAGTACTGGGGTCTGTGTACTTATGGTGATTGTCAACAGTATGTGTATTGCACATACGTATCTTGGCCTGTGCACAGACTGTGGTAGATGCCATTGTTCTTGGTCCTGTTCTATCTGATGTTGCATGCTGCTCCAGTGTATGGTACCTATCAGCTCACATGTCTGTAGGGCCAAACACACACACATGTCCCATACCACAGACAGGCATCAGATCACACTGTCTCATGACCCAGTTTATGTAGGGTTAGTGTGTGAGTGCACATATGTGGATTGTGTTTATCAGACAGTCCATATAGTATCATATTAAGCTGATGTGGCTGTGTTCACATTGGTTGTGAGTATGCACTTTCAAATAGGTGTCTGTTACTCTGTGCTATGACATGCATGTAGAGCCTGCTATATTTGCAGGTACATGTGTATTCCCCCATTCAAAATGTAGTCCAGTGTTGTGGCAGTCTGCCTGTAGTTTGCGCAGTGCTTTATTACATGCCTAGCAGTTTAGTGTAATTACCCAGTATGCTATGTCCAGATATTTGCAAGACATACTGCTGCCAGACCACCATAACTGTTGTGTATTTCTGACAAAGTAGTGGGATATTGTACAGATGTATGCCACTAACTACTGGGTAGTATGTGGCCATGTGACTTCTACACCACCAGGTATTATGTGTCAGGACAGACTGGCGTGTGTGAATACATAAACTGTGTGGCCATATGTAGTCCAGTATTTACATGATATACTCATGTACATGGCTGTTAACATCCACATTGTCAGACATGGTCCACATGTCTCGCACGAAGGGGACCTGTGTACACATCTGGACTGACCAGAGAGTGCCAGACTGTCCACATATATTGGTCATATCTCTGCTGTAGTCCACAGGATCATTACTGTGCTAGCAGTGGTACTGTACTATGTGTCCTTAGGATGTCTGTCAGTAACCAATGGCGTACATGTCAAAACCAGATGTGACCTCCCACACACGTCTGTTAAGACAGCCCCTGTTTCAGTAGCAACAGTCTACAGATATACCTGCAATACATACATGACATCCTCTTGCACTAAGAGGTTGGGACTAATGGTGCTGAGATAGGACTCCACTGCATGTTATGGACATATGGTAAACATATATGTATATAGATATATATGTATGTCCATATATCTATATAGATATATGGACATATACATAGCTACATACATATATGGATATATATATATATATATATATATATATATATATATATATATATATATATATATATATATATACAAACTCAAATATATACATATACACAGCTATATATGTCTACAAATATACGGCTATATAGATATATATGCACATATAGTTATGGATAGCTACATATATATCAACATAAATAGGTCTATCTGTACATTTAGGATGTGCATACATATATATCTATACACACACACACACACACACACACATATATATATATATATATATATATATATATATATATATATATATATATACACACACAGATCTATACATGGCCATGTATAGAAATGTGTAGATACATATATATGAATATATATGTGTATGTACATGTAGACATATATCTATAAATGTATATGTATATATTCATATCCTTATCATGTGTAAACATTACGGTTGTGTATACCTTCCCAGATGTATCACACCATATGTATCTGATATGTGTATATTTAGATATAACAACATATGTGATGCAACAGTAATATCACTAACAAGTACTACACAATTGTGGAAGTCACAACAATTGTTCATTATTATTCAATATGCGTACTGACAGATATATTGGAAAAACAACAGCTGTCTTCACAGCTGTCATGGCGTAATGGTTAACTGTTGTGACTATAGTGTACAGGGTCCAGGGTTCAAAACCTGCAAGGGCCATTTATTTTGTTGCTGGGCAGAAGAAGGGCTGTTGGATACAAAGTGGTTGAGGCAGTTTTGAGCAGCTTTAAGCGCGTTTGTGTGGGTTTGCGTGAAGCTAAGCAGTGCTAATATACGGTTAAACATACGGGCGCTTACACCGTGTAGGCTTCTCTTACCAGTGAGCAAATGTGCTCAGCTGTTATATTGCAGCAATGCTGACACCTGCTAAGCATGGCTCAGCCCTGGTAACCAGTGCTCACATCCCAGTCTGATAACATAGCAGGGTAATGACATTTTTAATAAGTGTATGTAATGCTATGTACAAAACATGCATCTGTGTGCTGTCATTAATGCAGCAAGGAGTGTGAGTGTCATGTCTGGGACACTCAAGTATATAAGACATGTACATCACTCTTATCCATGTGAATGTATTACATACAAGGGTAGTAACCCAGGTAACATGCCGCCACACTGGAATGTAGTGTAACATGCCATTACTACTGTTGACAGTGCTTTCCCAGGCAAGACTAGATTGCTAAATGTAGTACTGGCAACAAGCACCCCTGCAGGCATAGCTGAACTCTGAGGCCTCACTGTCGTGTCCCTGGTGTGTGAGCTGTGTCACAGAATATATCCCCTACTGTATAATGATCTGATATGTGGAAAGTAACTGTAAACTGTCTGTACAGCACATGTCAGTGAGGGCTTCCAACATGTAGTAATGGCATACATATTGTTGTCAGATGTCTATCTGTCAACACATTCATCCCACTGCATAGCTAGTTGCCAAGATGATGTCTGTCAGTCCCTGTACAGATGTGCAGACTGGCACTGACATGTCTTCCCAGCTGTGTTATAACTGGCACAGATAGGACACAACACCCTGTATGCACCACATGCCATGGGTAACTCAACTACACTACCACAGTCAACAGAACATGCTTGGGTACAAGTCTCCATCATAGACACTAACCATGTGTTGTAATACATGTTGCATACATGTCAACTGGAGCACCTCAGTGGCTATTTTCAAGAGGCACCCAGAGGATTGGCTGATGCATGTCACTCTCACCCTGAGGGTCACCACAGTGGTGTCTGTCGACAGATTGCCTACTGGCACATGGCAGGTGGCATGATACCATTGTACACACATCCCCTACACTGCCCATCTCTCCATGGACAATAGCCAGGTACACACCTATGACCACCTGCAGCAAAGCACCCCAGTACTGACAAATGTGTACTTGTGCATTACTGAGGATATCAGTGTCTGTGTGTTAGTACAACTGTAGTTGGGAATACCATGAGGGCCTTCACACCCACTGCAACACCCATTGCCATAGTAAGATGTGGCTGCTGCTGTACCGGACATCACATGTACCATGGTACACTTCTCTCCCTAGCAGCTACATGAGCCTTGCAGTACCAGCACAACAGTGTTGTACAAATGGGTTGATAGGCATGGGATACCCATTGAGTTCTGGCAAGTGTGTGTATGTGTGCATGTCTGTATATTTATAGGGTACAGCATTCCGAGGCCACATACTCCTATTATAATATGCATTGCCACACAGTATTATGGATAGTGATGTTGCTGCCCATAGGTGAGGCATGACAATGCATCACCCTACTATGTCTGTGGCATGTGCATTAGATGCATATCCCTGTAGTACCACTTTTGGGATGGACAATGGGTTGTGTCGCAGTCATGGGCAATGTGTGATGGTGGGTATGTCAAAGTGTTATCATGAGTTCCATTGTGTACAATATCCACTGTGGAGTGTGGGTGCTGTGTACACTGTCATTACACCATGGTACCCCTGGTACATGTCCCATGTACCACTGTATGGTGACCACTGACACCATCAACCATACATGTAACTGATACCACAATCCAGCCCAGTTATGCATGTGCTGTGTGCAGCCTACCTGTAAGCACATTGGACACATTGACAAGTTAGTTAGCACTGAAAGGCCCAGGTCTCTCGGATGTGTGTCTGCCTGTTATGTGTCTTTTAATGTGTATATGATGGTATGTCACGCTATGTAGTGGCCATATATAACCATTACATCCCCTATTACCATACTGTACATGTCTGCGGATGTTCTGTATGTAACATGTAATCTGGAACACCCCTCAACCTGAATGTTGTGTGATATGTGCAATGAAAGCCACACACATCAGTAGCACTACATACCTAGGTAGGGGTCTAGTCCCAGTGTTGCCAAGTAAGAGTGTCCATGTATGTGGATGGATCTACATCAGGTTACTGATTATACATGTCCTAGCGGGTCACCTGTCCATGTGGCACAGGTAGTAACTGTTATACAGACCTGTGACATTTGTTCAACTGTACCTAGGCTATGACACAGCCATGGTGTCACCACGGTGCCATACACCTTGTGGAATATGACTGTAGACCATTCTCCTGCTGACACATGTACACCTATAACACAAATGGATAACATTATGGAGACCACAATCACTCAGTGTTACTAGCAGCTATAATGCATCATGGCTCAACAGCTACACTACCTGACATGTATGCATTAAACATTACTGCTGACAATATGTTACACAGCAGTACACTGGTACACTGTAGTGCAGTCACCATGTGCATCAGAACCATATTAACCTGTCCCTGCATCGATGTTATGGATGACAGGGATGTGGCACAGGTATCATCATATGCACAGGGTGTGTTGTTGGTTTCCCAGAGACCAAGGGTGGGCCATACATTTGACACCATGTGTGTGGGTGAGGGGTGTAATTAGCTGAAATGGGCATGGTGATGTGGTATTTGTAGGTATGGGGTTAGCCTAGGTGTGTTTGTATAGTGTGTGGGTATGCATGCACATAGTTCTGCTATGTGGCTGTCCTATACAGGTGTTTCTTGGACAGCTGCAGACCATACCTGGCAGAGTGTGTAGTTCACCGCCTCCAGCCATGGACACATGGACTGTGCCTGCCAGGGGTTCCATGGGCATGTCCAGGTACAGGTCTCAGTGTGCTACCCAACCCTGATGATGACAGATGTCATCTGGAACCAGGTCCCTCCAGGGACTGGCCAGGGCCACATGCATGTGACCTGCTGTGGTGTAGTGTGGACAGTGCCACCCTGCAGTGCTGGGGCTGGTACTGCCACTATGGGAGTGCCTTGGTGTCCTAGCACATCCATGTCGACTGCCAGCTGTTGGTGTTGCTGGCCTATGTCCATGCGGCCGTTGCTCACCTCCCACCACATATTTGAGCACAGACAAACCACGGTTGATGAGGCCCACCATCTCACCCAACCATCTATCCATGACCTTGGTATACTCACCTGCAAGTTCATGGAAGCTGTCAGCTACAG
This sequence comes from Protopterus annectens, assembly GCF_019279795.1. Taxonomy (NCBI): domain Eukaryota; kingdom Metazoa; phylum Chordata; order Ceratodontiformes; family Protopteridae; genus Protopterus; species Protopterus annectens. The sequence goes on along the minus strand of NC_056743.1, from coordinate 1,346,177,862 downwards.
ATGAGAGAGCAGCACTCTGCAGCCTCAGGCCCTGTCTGGTTTACAGTTCCATATGTGCCTGCACCCCCATGATAGTCTGAAGCATTTGCCTGGTGGTACCAGTTGTGGCACTTCTGCCAGGGGCATGATGACCAGCGGCCCTACCATGAGCACCCCGGTACATCTGCCTATGTGGTGCCCTGCCAGACTTCCAACTATGTCTGCTGTGACCAGGCACAGCAGGCATAGATACCACACTCTCCTGTGCACTGCCACCAACTGCCAACTGTCCCTCTGCTATGGCCGCTGGTGATGAGATATGTATATGCACTGTAACTGTTTGCGAGGTTGGGGTGGCTAACAGGGGGATGTCAAATGATTGCGCAGTTTCAGCCTCTGACAACCCCGCCTGTGCATCAACAGTCCTATCATCATCTTCGGTGTCTGTATAGACACCAACATCAGATTGCATACAGGAGGGACCCTGACCCACCTCGCCACCTGTAGGGGAAAACAAACGCATTTTAAGACCTGTATGG
>NC_056743.1:1346149844-1346172344 GCF_019279795.1 Protopterus annectens | reverse complement strand
GGCCTTTGCCCTCCACCTACATACCAGGCTTTATCCATATGACATGCAGTCAGGGGTTGTTATGCAGTGGCCTGTGAGTATGTCATGCTGCCATTCCTGCCATCATTCCACTGCTGTTGTGGCCCCCACACATATTGTGGGGTTGGGTCCATATATGTGTGGGCTTCATCTGCACAATACATGTGTGACCTCCTACAGTCCAGAGGTCAGTGTATGTAACAGTGGTATATGCTCCTGTAAGTCAGTCTATGGGGGGGGGGGTTGCACCATAAATAACCTAGGCTATGAGGGATATCAAGAGTAAGCTGCCTTAAGGTATATGAATGCACATTACCACACAATCCGCCTTGGGAAAATGCTGGCCTACTGCTTCCTGCCATGCAGACTGTTCTGTTTGTCAGTGTGATTGTGATGGTTTCAGTTATACCTTGTTATGTAACAGATACATCCCACTATGTCAAATGAAGTCTTTTCCCCATAGGGATTGCATACAGAGTGTAGTTAGAGGCTGCTGGACTATACATCTGCAATACTTACTGTTGATTGATTGTTATCCTGTGGCCCAGTCTGTCTTTACTGTTGTACTACTTGAAAGCCTTGGCCTGGACAGCAACATATGTTATGCTTTTCAAAATAATGTATTAAATTACCTGTTGCATTAATTGCATTAATCTGTTTATATGCATTTCAAAGTCTGAACAGTTATATGACATGGCATATACAACTGTAATAGTACACAAATAAAGCTTTCTCATGTATGCAAATCTGTGTGTGGTGTTATATCCTTTGAACTCTCTGTGGGTATATGTTTCAGGCAACAATTGTCTTTTGTATGGGTGACTTATACACTGTCCATTTGATAAGGTGGCAACTGTAGAAATACTGGCTGTTCCGTATGGTGTGCACCATCTAAATATGTATCTTCCTTCACATATCTTTGTGTGAGTGTGTGTGTGTGTGTGTGTGTGTGTGTGTGTGTGTGTGTGTGTGTGTGTGTGTGTGTGTGTGTGTGTGTAGTTACATATATGTTTACTGCTTCCAGATTGTGCATTCCCTATGCTAGCCAGACTGTACTGCATGATATGTTATTGATACCAGCCTGACATCATACAGGTGGGATGGATTACTGTTAACATCTTTTGTTCATGTTGTCTCAGGTCCTGGTTATGGGACTTGCAACAGTTGGTATTGTATTTCAGGGCAGGCCTGTTTGGCTGTGCGGGGGATAATATTAATACGTACAAGACGTATGTAGCTTGGGCCCCCTCACCCCCATTAACAGTGCCTGTGGTCATAAATGTATTTGTTATGTTCTGTTTTATATCTATAGATATATCTCTGTATATACACACACACACACACACACACACACACACACACATATATATATATATATATATATATATATATATATATATATAGATTCACTTTAGAAGCTCGAATTCCCAAAAACCCGAACTTCATATGGTCGAGACCATAAGATCGATTTTTTGAAACTCAAAATCCTAAAATGAAACGTAAAAAAAAACAAAACAAGTCATACATTGCTTTTTCAGGGGGGCTTTGCCCCCCTGCACCTCCCATGTAGGGAGCTGTGTCCCCCACACACACACCCTACTTAAATATATCAGCTCCGAGATTGCGATACAGTGGGGAAAAGGGAAATCTGCCATTTTGTGCTGCATGCAGAAGTGCAAAACGGGAGATTTCCCATTTCCTGTCAACATCGCAAAAAAAAATTAAAACATTACTTACACACACAGCGTACAAGGATCCTTGACTCTGTGTGCAAGTAATGTTTTAAGGTAAGTAAAGTGTTATTTTTTAACACTTTACACATTCGAGTTATTGAAAGCTCGAGCATATGGTCTCGACCATATGCAATTCAAGCTTTCAGTAATTCGATTATGTAAAGTGCTCCCGTATATATATATATATATATATATATATATATATATATATATATATATATATATATATATATATATATATATATATATATATATATATATATATATATATATATATATATATATATATATATATATATATATATATATTGCTATTTTATATATATATATATATATATATATATATATATATATATATATACCATATATAAGTACATATATATATATATATATATATATATATATATATATATATATATATATATATATATATATATATATATATATATATATGTAGATATTTATATATCTATTTAGACAGAAATATATATATATATTTACACACACACACACACACACACACACACACACACACACACACACACGTGCTATTGTAACCTGATAGTAACTTTTTTGCTGACTGTAATGGAACTTTGTTACATTGTATTCACTGAGGAGCTTTTCTCCACGGGTCTCTGCTGAAAATGAGCCAAAAGCTCAGTCAGACTAACACGGTTAACAAATGTCAAATAAATAAATACATAAATACATAAATAAATAAATACATCTACATGTTGAAATACATTTCCTGTACTGTTGAATGACTGTGCTGGATGATATGTTTGTGAAAACATCAGGGTTATGTACATCTGACATGGCTTAGTGGCAAATCACGTTAGCTATGGTGTACAGAGTCCTGGGTTTGAGCCTTGCAGAAGCTGTTTATTTTGTTGCTGGGCAGAACAAGGGCCACTGGATACAGAGTGATTAAGGCACTTTTAAGCAGTTGTAAATGGGTTTGCTTGGGTTTGCATCGAGGTAAGCACTGCTAACTTCCGGTTACAGTTTCTTACACTGATTTAGCTTCTCAGTTGCTTAACCTGTGTAGGCATTGCTTATCCCTGCGCAAACAGGCTTAAACCCCCTTACTGCTGCTTAAAAGTGCTTATTCCCACTTACCCTTCACCATTTTCTTTAAAAGAAATGAAAAAGGGTTGATAGGAAAGTGGTGAAAAAGGGGCACAAAGAGGGAAAGACAGTGGAGAAAATAGCTAGGGATGTGCAGGAAGGGTGTAGGGAAGGTTCATAGCTGTCCATTTCTTCTACAGCAACAGCTGTGCATATACACTGAATTTGGAGATAGATTTGGACACAGTAATATGTTGTGAAGCCAATTAAACCAGATTACATGTGACCAGTGGACATGTGTGCAAAATGGACAGCTATGTATGGGACGTGATTTTTTTGGGGGAGGGACAGATTGCCCTTTTTTTTTCAGGTGAGAGTAGGATATTGGGGAGGGATACTACGTAATATTTGGGGAGGTGGGATGGGTAGGTTAACAGACAAGACAGACAAGACACATACAGGAGTGGTATATGACACATGTGGGGGGTAAACACCTTGATAGGGTGGGGTGTTTGGAAATCAGAAGCCCATAAGCCCCATAGTGGAAACAGTGGGACTGAGGTCCAGTGACCACTGCACCTTCACAGCCCGAAGGTGGCTGTGCTTGGGGCTGAGTAGGAGGGCCAGGCTGACCCTCTAGTTGTGACACATGGCCTTCAAGCTGGTGTAGCAGATCTCTGAACTCCCTGCAGAGCTCGCTATTCACCACGACCTGGACCTGGTGACAGGTGACAGGTTCCTGTCCGTGCCTGCTCCCGGGGGGGTGAGCCCCATCCCCTGTGGGGATTCCACCCATAGGTGGTGCAGGACCAATGGATGAGGAGGTCCCAGGTTGGGCCCCAGACATGCTGGTGCCTGGTGCCATGGCCAGCTGAGGTGGGACAGGTGGGTCCGCCAGGACCGGCCTTCCCAAACGTGCTATGGTGTTTAAATTTTATGAACATATGTGGGTTAGTAATAGTCAACACATTCCAGGATTAGGTATAACAGCATGCATAGATATTCCCATTAACCCAAACACCAGGTATGGACCAGTTGCATAGCAAACAGAACACATGCATATATGGAACCACAGTGGTCATTACAACAGCATGCAGGTACATTGATGGCAGCATGCCACCATTGTGGGAGTATTTCAACATGGCACATGCATAGAAACAGATTTAAATAATTATCAAACAATAGGACATATGTTCTAACAGTAGAGTTAATTCAGCACATACCGATTGACCTATGTATTTAGTTTATTGTTGCAGATATGGTGGGGGATGTCAATTAACAACTAGTATATTCCTGTTGTTTGCATTACTTTCCTAGTCAGTTCTGTGATCTGTACCTTACAGGTATTAGTACACTACCCTATTGCCTTAGTTTGGACAGTGGTATGGCTGTCTACAACAACTATATACATGACCTGGGTTTTACCTGCAGTATACACCTCTTACCTGGTATGCCTGTGGAGGTATTGTTTGTTAACACTGCCTAACAGTTTCTACACATACTCCCAGATTCCAGGTTAATGTTATGCACATACCTGTTCATCTCTTATTGCACACACTCTGGACATGTCTTCACCACACGCAGGTGAAATGGGACATATTTTGACTATTTCCCTCTTAAACCTTTAGTGAATTGTACAATAACAGGCTTGTTTTATTTGACATTTTTCAAATATGTACAGGTCTGACAGTCAGTTATATGACATAAAATGCTGCCTACATGTCAGAAATTAGCACACTGATATGGCAGTGGGACAGGGTAACAGCCGGCAGATATGGGCCGATTAACTGGGCATTCTGGACAAATCTGTACACTTGTGGGGTATGTATCTGCATACAGCTTACTACTACTCTCACGATTCGAACCATGGCTGTGTCTGCTAAAAATAAAACACTGTCCATCACAGTTGAATGTGCTATATGGATATTGCTGGGTATCTCTTGTCTGATTTCTGTCTATAATTCTCCTGTGGTTTTACATTATGACCTCGTAATTACAACACTCTTATACAGGATTTCATAGACAGTTGTATTATGTAGTACAGTGTGGATGACAGTGATGAGTAATACCTTATTATTCAGAGCAACTACAACACTAACAATACCATACAATACCAGAGTAAACAGTACCAGTACAGGATATCAATCTTTTATTTCTAGGCACAGTGTTTGTATCTGACAGACCTGTGGGAGCAATGTTTGTTAGCACTACCTGAATGTTGTCACATAAATTACCGGTTTCCACATTAGTATTATGCACATACATCTCACTCTGTTACTGTACACACTCTGGTCACAGCTTGACAACATGGGGGTGGAGATGGGGCATACTTGGCTAATTACTCTCATAACATTTTGGGGAGTTGCTAGAGTGACAGGTTTGTTCTTATAGATGTCTGACAATCAGTTGTATGTCTTGTTTGCTGCCTAAATGTCTGGGATCATCCCACTGATTTGCCAGGGGGACAGGGTGACAGGCAGCAGATATGGGCCGATTTACTGGACATTCTGGACATATCTGTACACTTGTGAGGTATGACTCTGCATACAGCTTACTACCACTCCCAGGATTTGAACCATGGCTGTGTCTGCTAAAAATAAAACACTGTCTATCACAGTTGAGTGTGCTATATAGATATTGCTGTGTATCTCTTGTCTGATTTCTGTCCATAATTCTCCTGTGGTTTTACATTCTGACCTTGTAATTACAACACTCTTATACAGGATTTCCTAGACAGTTGTATTACATAGTACAGTGTGGGTGACAGTGATGAGTAATACCTTATTATTCAGAGCAACTGCAACACTAACAATACCATATAATACCAGACTAATCAGTACCAGTACAGGATATCAATATTTTATTTCTAGGCACAGTGTTCGTATCTGACAGACCTGTGGGAGCAATGTTTGTTAGCACTACCTGAATGTTGCCAGATAAATTACCAGTTTCCACATTAGTATTATGAACAGCTTGACAACATGGTGGTGGAGATGGGACATACTTGGCTAATTACTCTTATAACATTTTGGGGAGTCGCAAGAGTGCCAGGTTTGTTCTGATAGATGTCTGACAATCAGTTGTATGTCTTGTTTGCTGCCTAAATGTCTGGGATCATCCCACTGATTTGCCAGGGGGACAGGCAGCAGATATGGGACAATTTACTGGACATTCTGGACATATCTGTACAGCTGTGGGGTATGATTCTGCATACAGCCTACTACCACTCCCAGGATTCGAACCATGGCTGTGTGTGCAAAAAATACAACAGTTCACATCGCAGTTGAGTGTACTATTTGGATTTTGTTGTCTGTTTTGTCACTGTTTTCTGTCTAGGTCTCTCTCAGTTGTACTATTTGACCTCTTGGGATTACAACAGTCATTTGCAGACATTCCTACACATTTTATTCATGTAGCGCAGTGTGGGTAACAGTGCTTTATACAACAGTACTATTAAGTGATTGCAACTCTACATTACCATATGATACCAGAGTAAACACATGCAGTCCAGCAGTTAGACCTTTATTGTCAGGCTATTATGCTTTTATTTACATACAACCTATATGATACTCTTCCTGCCCTATTCTTTGGTGTATGCAGTACATGCCATAAACAATATAGGTTTTATGTCGGCAATTAACTTGCTGCTACTTTTAGATTTATTTCCTATGACAGTACATGCAAGAGTATTACTAACCTGCCTCGAGGGACAACTGCTGCAGTCTACAGGCATGGGCTTCCTGGTTCGCAGCCCGCTCACCTGCCACTGTGAAAGACATAAGAGGAATATTTAGCCATACTTATCCATAATATACATGAGCTGGCAATTATTAAACAGGTAGTGGACTGATACTTACACACAGCTGGGACATCCCCTGTCCTCCTAGCCTCTTGGATCCACTGATCCAAGATATCCCCCTTTCTCTGCTTCAGGTCAGCATAGTGATGCCTGACCTGCTCACCAGTTTGGGATATACCAGTGGCACTGATGAGGTCACGAGAGAGATGGTCCCAGGCTTACGCTTTGTATTGGGAACCCTGGTACTGGCTCTGTAGCAGTCTCTGGTCATGGTCTTTCACAAGGAGTCCTGCCATGACTCTGGACTCCTGGATGCCCCAGCGCTGCACCCGAAAGTGCACACCCTCTCCCATTCCAGACATAGTGCCTACAGTGGGAAGCTACAACCAGTTATGAGATGTATTCCTGTCTGTTGGGTTTAAATAGGGCCAGTTTCCCACACTTTGCCATGATTGGATGGTTTTGAAAATGCTAAGCTAAGGGCAAACCTGCTTACCTAAGGTTGGCATTGCTTAAAGGGGTATATCAATGGGCAGACTGAGTTATGTGGCCTACACATTGCTTACACCTACTAAGCTGGGCTGTGCAATGCTTAGTGTTGCTTAATATTTAATTTGCATTATATTTGCATTTTGGCATTGATTTATTATTCATTACATGTTATATATGTGTTTGGTATCCATGATTCATGTGTATGTACCCTGTATGGGGTCCTTGTGTTTATTAGGGCATTTCAACACTTTATTATAATGACACCTCACATCTGGGCTTAATGCAGTACTCCAGTTCACATATTTATCTTATGTAGTAGGTTATACAACATAAAATTATTTATAGATTCCTTTCACATGTTCAGTTTAAATTTCCTATAGTGAGGATCTGTTTGGTGATACCTCAATCTTATCTACTGCTGTGATGGCTTAGTGGTTAACTACTGTGACTGTAGTGTACAGGGTCCTGGGTTCAAGACCTGTAAAGGCTGTTTATTTTGTTTCTGGCCAGAACAGCGGCTGATGCATACAGAGTGATTAAGGCACTTTTAAGCAATTGTAAGTGGGTTTGCATGAGTTTGCGCAAAGGTAAGCAATGCTAACCTCTGGTTAAATATGCTTACAGAGAGTTAGCTTCAATGTTGCTTAACCTGTGTGCACATTGCTTAGCCCTTGCAAATGGGCTTAAACTCACTTACTACTGCTTAAATATGCTTACTACTACTTAAATATGCTTACTGTTGCTTACTACTGCGTAGTCCCGCTTACCACCGCACTAATTTAGACAGCAATGTCTAATGATTCTTGGGAAGGTGGTGGATTTGGAAACTGTATGGATTTATCCTTCATTACACATTTTATCTTCCATTTGTATCCCTGATTCCTGTGTACATATACTGTATGGGGCACTTGTGATTATCTGTGGACTTTACAACATTATGACAATGACACCTTACATCTACATTTAATGCAGTACTCCAGTTCACAAATATATATTTAGTAGGTTATGCAACAAAATAAATTGATCACAAAGTGATATGATATGGATTGCACTGGGGTGGGACTTGAACTGGGAATGACTGCTCGTAAGGTGAATGCTCTGACTTCTACACTATTGCTGTACTGCTTCATTTGCATATATCTTGCTTTTTATCCTCTTTTGCAATTTAAGCTGCATTAACCATAGCTAAGCGATGGGCAAACCCATGCACCTATGGTTAAATTTGATATGTTTCATAAAAAAAATTCTTTATATTAAAATGTTTTAACTATTGCTATTGTACACTTGGGGGATGTTGCTGGGGGTATGCGAACACCTATGAGCGGTCTCACTCATTCTTACGCCTAAACTGCTGTTCTTGATTGCAAGGGTGTGTATATTATGAGAGGTCTGCTCTCAGACAAGCCCCCTGCACTCGTACATGCTCCATGTCCATTTAGGAGCTCAGGCAGCACATCTTCATCAATATGCATGGCACGCTGTCATCCTGCTCCTAAACGGCCACTTCCATGTAGGACTATGCTAGTCTTGCACGGAAGGATAGTGAATCCGGGGAAGTATCTCAACCAATTTCATCTACAAACACTTACTCTACTAATCATAAGCATTATAACAAAAAATCGCAACTGTAACAAATGCAATTACATTTGTGATGAAACAGTAAATGTAATCATACAATTATATAATACAATGTAAAGCAAAACATGCCTACAAACACAAATAACCTATCCTGTGCAAGCATTACATTTTTACATGGGGGCATCACTTCTTACACCGCCAGCCTGTGGGCTTAGCCCTGCTCCCTTCAATAAAAGTGAAGGACATATCCAGAATTATGCTATTGTGAATGTTCTGCACCTCATATATGGCATAACTCAATGACGTTCAACACCGAAGACTGCAACAAAATACATGTGCAATGAACAGTATCTAACCCACATCATACACACATGCATCACATACAAACACACATACATACACACACACACACACACACACACACACACACACACACACACACACACATACACACTTATATATATATATATATATATATATATATATATATATATATATATATATATATGATGTAGATATAAACTGACAATATCTAAAGATTTGATCTAACACTCACTTAGCCTAAAAAACATTTAGTCTTATCACACTTGCTAGAATGGTGGTTGTAAGCTGTAGAGAATTAATGTGGGTGTGTTTTAGGGTGGTATGAATTGCAAGGCAAATTATTGGGCTGCACTATCTGCACCTTGCTAATACCAATCCACAATTATATGCATCAGCAGTCAGTCACTGTGTATGGTGTTTTCTCATTTCTCTACAGTTGTGTGAGAGTGGAGTTAGACTATTTAAGAAAGACAGTGCTGGGATGCAGAGGGGCTTGGACCCCAGAAAAAAAAGAAGTTTGGGAGGCTATTTTTCTTTATTTGAAGGTTTGGATGAAACGTGATTTAATTAAATTGTGTTTTAGATAGATTAGTTGAGAATTTTCTTAGATGTAGTGTTTTTATATATATATATATATATATATATATACACACACACACACACACACACACACACACACACACACACACACACACACACACACACACACACACACACATATATATATACATAGATTCATAGGTTCATAAGTAGGTACTAGGCTTTTGGCCCTAGGGCCTATATAAGCCTAGCCAAAAAGGTACCCTGGCTTTCGCCACCCAAGAAAATGATTTTCCTGTGCCCCTGTCGAGCAGAGCCACAGTGGAGATCCCCGGGGTGAATTTCCTATTTCCCATCCAATCATCAAGATTTTTCTTGAAGAGTGCTAATGAGGAGCTTTGTTTGATATAGATAGGTAGTTTGTTCCAGAGTATGGGAAGTCTCTGGGACAGGAATCTATCCCTCCAGCATGTTCTGTTTATTGTGGTGACAAGGTTTAGGTCCCTAGAGTGTGTAGCTCAGAGAGATTGGGATTTCTTTAAGTGGATTATATCCAACAGCTCTCTGTTTGACATAGTTTTGTATGTTAGGCAGATATCGCATCTGAGTAGGCGATATGCAATGGAATAAAGCTGGAGTTTTTTGAGATGGTCTGAGTAGGGCATCTGTTTGAGGCCAGTAATCCTCTTTGTGAGGTACTTCTGATGAGTAGAGGGGAACAATTACCTCTTTTTTATTGGATGAGAAACCTTTTGTATTGAGGTGTGCCACGTACAAGGATTTCCTGACTATTGTGGTGATGTGATTATCAAAGGAGAGACTACTGTCCACCTGTGTCCCAAGGTCTCTTATCACACTTTTGGTGTTAAGTAAACTACCACCTATGTGGTAGCTCATGGGTGCAGAGTTTTTACCAAAGGGGATGACAATGCACTTTTTGGCATTGAGCTTGAGGCCATGACTTTGACACCAGGCATCTGGCTCCGTGAGGCCCTTTTGTAGGATGTCCACATCATTAGGAGTTTTGATTATGACTCCTAGTTTGCAGTCATCTGCAAACTCCATTAGCCAAAGACCTTCTGTGTTAGCCTGTACTTCAAAAAAGTAGATAAACATGAGAGGACTCAGGACTGAACCCTGTGGTACTCCACTTGTCACTGGTTTGAAGTCAGATTTGGAGTCTGCTACTTTCACAGTGTGGGTTCTGTCAGTGAGCTAGTTGTCATTCCATCTTGTGACATAGGGATTTATACCTAGTTTAGTGAGTTTATCTACAATTCCAGAGTGAGGGATGGTGTCAAAAGCCTTGGTGAGATCTAAATAGGCTGTGTGAACCACCTTACCCTCATCTACGGCTTTGGTGACTGCTTCAAAGAAGTCTATCAGGTTTAGGAGACATGATCTGACTTTTACAAACCCGAACTGGGTGAGGTCCAGAGTTTGGAGATTACCAATGTCTTTATTTATAAGATCCATGCTCATTAGGCTAATGGGGCAGTAGTTCCTGGGGTCCATGGTGCCTCCCCCTTTGAGAGTGGGATAGTCATCTCTGTGCACCATTCAGTGGTCACAAAGCCTGAGGTGAGGCTATGGTTGAACATGGTGCTTAGGTGGGGTGCCAGTTCATTCTGCAGTTCGTGTAGAATGCAGCCTTGGATGTTGTCAGATCCCATGGATGCTGTGTTCTTGGCTTTGAAGAGTGTGTTTTTTACCTGTGCAGCCATGATTACAGGAACTTTGCATTCTTCCGGTATAGAGATGGGCCTTTTAGGGGGTGAAAGGGGGGTAAAGTTAGCACTGAACCTATCTGCTAGGATGTTGGCAATATCAACTGGTTCTGTATATTTAGTGCCATTGTGCTGTAACTCAGAGCAGATCTGAATGTTGCCATTGAGATTCTTGACATAGCTATAGAATGCTTTGTGGTTGTCTTTAGAATCAGTGGCAATTTTGTTTTCGTAACTAGCTTTGGAGGATTTTATGACGGATCTCAGCTTCTTACTGAGGCAGTCATACCTCTATTGTCCATCTGCATGGGTGTTGTGAAGTTTGCCATTTCTGTCTTAAGAAGTGTGAAGTTGGCTTTAGAAAATTTTTTTATGGTAGTTTCCCTAATGGGGGATGGGGGCGGGATGTGGATGTCTATGGTGATTAGCTTGTGGTTGGATCTGACCAATGAGGAATTGACCTCTGGTGTGGAACACCGGTCACCCATGTTGGTAATGACCAGGTCTAGGATATTTCTGCCCTGGTGAGGTTGTGGATAAGTTGATCCAAGGCATTGGAATTAATGAATTACAGAAAATGTTGAGCAAAAGAGTTGGTACATGAGTAGTTTTCCCAGTTAATGGTGGGGTAGATGAAATTACCCATTATTAGGGTGTTGGGTTGTACCCTAATATTTTCCAGTATATCAAGAAATGAGGAGTGGGAATCCTGGGGCATTGTGGGGGATCCGTAGCAAGTTACAGTTTGGATTGCTGTCTTGCCCAGAGTTAGTTGTACTTGGATAATCTCGGATGCATTATGCTGAGCAACTAGCCTGGAGGTGTGGATATCCTTAACGAAATATGGGCACACCTCCACCTTTAGTGTTTTGGTCCAGGTTAGGTGGCGAAAAGTTGTGGTATGAATTTTATATATATATATATGGGATCCATACAGATCAACTCCGAGATCACACTTCACTACACTAAGATGAGTTATGTCGTAGTATAGTACATTAAAAGGGAACATGACTAAGGTTACAACAGGAAGTCATGAAGCACGTAATGATATGTTTGCCATTTTCTTCTGTGAAGTGTGATCTCAGAGTTGATGTATATAAGTAGCAAGGAGTGTGGGTGGGTGCAGCCCCCCACATGGGTGGTGCAGGGGGCCGCAGACCCCTGCTTATAATTGTAGATGAGTAATATGTTTCTGTATATCTTTCTGCTGCAATACAGTCAATGTTGGTGTCCTGCACTGTGCTCAGAAATTGAAAACAAATATTTTAACTTATTGTTGTATGGTATCTTAAAGTCCTTCTAAATGTTTTTAATATTGTTCTTATCCAAATACTCAATGGAGTGGACACTCTGACAATGCACTCTTTGCTTAATTGAAGAAATTATCCTATCCTATTCTTTCATGCAAGATCTTCTTTGCATTTATTTATAATGACAACACTCAGAATTACTGAAGGTTCATCACACTGATCACTACTGCAGTAGCCTTAGCTATATTGGTTATAACTTGCAAAGGATATAACAGCCAGCTGTCCAGCTTCCAAACCTTCAAGGCACCTTTCACATGCACAAACTGTCAGACAGCTTGAGCTCAGCTGATTAAAAGACGGGTTTGGGTGCAAAGCCCTTCAGAGCCTTCCTGCTGCTAAAGAGTATGCTCTAGTGAGGATTGGTGGTCAGCTTGTGCTTGCCTTTGCTGTGCAGATAAGTTTCCTTCAGAGATAAAACATTCCATTGTCTCTATCATGTTGACATTTTATTAATTTCCTCCTCAGGAAAGTTATTTTAAAGCTAGAAGTGTCGTGGTTTAATCGACTGTCTTGAGACTGTAACATACTTTTAAAAGGTGCACTAATTTTTAGCTGTGGCTGTTGGGGTCTCCTCAGTGGGCAAGGGGGAGCCACCATTGTCCATCCTGGGAAAGGGAACAAAGAAGTTTCCTTTTTGTGTCAGAATGCAGTGCCCATCCCTGGGAAACTGCTGCTGCTGGCATTAGTAACATGGTTGACCCCAATGTCCTCTCAGAAAGAAACAGAAAACTAAATATCTATCTATGCCTCTATTTCTTTGGGTCTGGCTCATGGTTTAATTCAGGCTATTGATCCTTCAGGTAAATTAGTTTCTGGTAAAAAAAAAAGAGGGATTCCGCTTTTCCAGAAGAGATTCAAGATTCTGAATCTGAACAAGAAGATGTTGGGGCAGATATAGGCATTTTTCCTCAGATTTTTGATTCAGACTCAGAGGAGAGCTCAGTTTCTGATTTTGCCTTTGGAGATTTCTCTTTCTCTATGACTGTTTCTAGAATGTGCCAGTGTTTTCAGTGAAAGAATACTGAGGTTTATCAGTCTCTCAGAAAATACCATGAATTGTTAAAGAAGGACTTTCCAGATTCTACACCCATTCTTCCTGTTCTGTCTGCTTTAGAGGATGGTGCCTTTTTTTCTTCCAGAAAACCTGAATCTCCATTTTTTTTCTTTTTGGCAACAGATAGTTTCACACAAATGGGTTCTGAAAATCATTCATCAAGGTTACAGATGGAAGTAAGAGGAAATTCCTTCTTTCCCAGGGGTCATTCCTCATTCTCCAGATCAGACTCTTTTGTTTCCACTGGTTCTTCATCACATGCTGTCCCAAGGAGTGATAGAATCAGTTCCTCCTTCCCAGGTGAGAAAGGGGTGTTATTCCAGGATGTTCCTAGTCACAAAGAAAGAAAATATATGGAGGGCAGTTCTGGATCTTTCTTTCCTAAACCTTTTAGTGATAATGCCCAAATTCAAAATCATATCACTTCACAACCTGTTACTTCTTCTTCCTTTTTTTAAGTTTCCTGGTAACACTGAGCTTAAATGATACTTATCATTACATCCCTATTCATCCAGGCTCCAGATGTTTCTTTAGGTTTTGTGTATCTGGGTCACATTATCAGTTCTCTGTTTTGTTCTTCGGACTATCCACTGCACCAAGAGTGTTTACAAAGTGTCTTATCTTCAATTACAACTCATTACAGGCTACAGGGTATCCACAATTTTCCATATTTAGATGACTTGCTTATCTTTGCAGAGTATTTTTCAAAGTGGCAGGAATCTGTCTCGAGTGACAGATCTCTTAAAAAAGCTGCAATTCTAAAACAACATTCAAAAGTCTTTCTTGGCTCATTCATGCAGGATTGTGTTCCTAGGATAGCAGCTAGACACCTCAGTTCAATGAACTTTTCTTCCACAGTAAAAAAAAATAGATCTTTAGCCAGATCGATTTCTAAGGTTTTCTGCTCAGAGTTTGGTCACAGTGAGGGAATACCTTAGGATTTTGGGTCTCATGGCATTTGTGATTTTCATGATGCCCCTGGAAAGACTCCACATGAGAAGGAAAATAAAAGAAAAGATACAGTGGTATCTGAAATCTCTTTGGTCCCAGTATCAGCACCCTTTATCTTTTCAAATCCCAGTGCTGGAGTTTGTCAGAAGAGAAATTCTTTGGTGAAGACAACAGATATCTTTAAATCTAGCCCCCCCCTTCTCCCTCCCTGCTCCAAAGCAGTTAGTCACCACAGACGCATCAGACATTTCCTGGAGAGCAGTTTCAGGAGGGATAAATGTGCAGTGGGTGTGGAACACCAAGGACAGATGCAAACAAATATAGAGATCAAGGTATTGAACTCTCTTCACCATCTTTGGTCCCTGGGACATTTTCAGGTGGTTACAGACAATACAACAGTCATGTAGTACATCAACAAGCAAGGAGGAACCAGGTCATACCTCCTTTGCAGATTAACCACGTTAGCTTAGGATATAGTTTCACAACACAATCTCACGCTACAGGCATGCTACATTCTATCAGAGCAAAACTGTGGCAGACAAGCTGAGCAGACCAGGGCAGACCCTCATGAATGACAGGTAGATCAAGGTTTTTCCAAGATTTGATCCATCTGTGGGGAGTTCCTCAAGTAGACCTCTTCGTCTCCTGTCTGAACAGTCAACTGGCAAGATTCTGTTCCAGGACTCCATGCAATAAGGCCTGGAAGACATATGCCTTTACTTTTCTTTTCTTTTATCTTCCTTTTTCTTTTCTTTTTTTTTTCCAACAGGAATGTTCTTGCATGCTTTTCCACCCTTTCCACTAATATCCAGGGTACGTCTGTAGATTCAGAGGGAATTCCCCAAGATCATTGTAGTTACTCCCTTCTGGCCCAGGCAACCATGGTTCTTCCTTATTTTTGGTAATGACCAGGGACAATTACTACAAACGTCCTCACAGGCTGGATCTACTCACAGAAGAACAGATGTGTTTGATGCAGTCTGACATCAATCAACTTCAACTGACTGCCTAGATGATAGGGTCTTAATTCCTTTCAGGCACCTGGTTACTAAGGATGTGCAGCAGGTACTAATGGAGGAAATTAAGTCTGATACTAGAATATATTAGCAAATGGAAAAGGTTTTCATGTTGGTGCCACCAGTTCAGGGCAAGTTATTCTCTGGTGCTACAATATTTGTGTGAGTTACTATCCTATGGCCTTTCTCATTCCTCTATCAAGGTTCATTTATCGGCCATTTTAGTGTGTCTGCCAATGGATCCTCCTCTTTCAATGTAGTGTCATGTCAAAATGTTTTTGAACAGGGTTTTGCATAATAGGTCTCCAAAAAAACTGGTGGTCCCTCCTTGGGAACTTAATTTTGTGTTACAGAAGCTAACACTCACTCCATTTGAACCAGTTAATCTAACTGACTTGAGATTCTTAACACAGAAAACACTTTTACTGAGTGTTCTGACTTATGCAAGAAGGGTATCTGAGTTGCAAGCTCCTATGGTGAGTCACCTCTATCTCATTTTCCATAGGGACAGGGTTTCTTTGAGAACTAATTCTTCTTTTATGCCTAAAGAGGTATCCTAGTTTACATTAAGCCAAACTATCCATCTCCCCATTTTCTTTCCTGAATGTAAAAATGAGGGAGAAAAAATACTCCATACCTTGGATGTCCACAGGGTAATTCCGCTGTGGTACAGTGGTAGCATTGTTGCCTCACAGCAAGAGGTTCTCCCATTCGATTCTCGGCTGGAGTGTGAGGAGTGCTTTCTGTGTGGAGTCTGCATGTCCTCCCCGCGGTTGGGTGGGCATTCGAAAGACATGCGTAAATGGGCGTGCCTTCGTTGAAGGTTGAACGTCGAGCTGGCACCTCGGCATTCGTGAAAATCTACTGCCAATAATTAGCGGACCGGAGTTTTATTTATTTTTATTTATTTATTTATTTAAATTTGTTGACCGGGAGTGTCCGACTGGACGTGGGTCCATTTTCAGCGGAGGCCTGGGCAGAAAAGCTCCACAGTTAAAATAAACAGACAGTAGTTACATTGAATTACATAACGATTAACAATTTAACATAGAAATTACTTACAACATATTTACAGATGAAGAACATAGTACATCAGTAGACAACTAGAATCTTTATCTGTGAAGTACATAACAGGCATTAACAAATGTAATAATGAGACGTTCCTGCTGTATAATAAGTACTAGGCTTATGTGCATCTGAGCTTGCTATCATCAAGGTAGTTAGTGGAGTGAAAAGAAAGGTAGTAGTTGGATGGGGTGGATGATATTAGAGTGGGAGTTGCAAGGGCATAGCCAGCATGTTTTTAGGTGCGCTTTTAATAAAGTTTTGAAGTTGGTGCATGAAGGTAAGGAGGTAATTGTGGGTGGGAGTGAGTTCCATAATTTGGCTATGGCGCAAGAGAATAGTGCTTCACCAGCAGAGTTATTGGCTTTAGTGATCTGCAAGTGATTTTTGTTGCTGGATCTTAGTGGCCTGGTGGTGCATTGCTGCTGTGGCGTCCCCTAACCGAGAAAAGCTGAAAGACAACAACAACCTTGGATGTCCACAGACAACTGAGTTAATCTCTTGACAGAACTAGATCTTTGGATCAGTTGTTCTTTTCTTGTGAAGGTAAGAAGAAAGGACAGCCTGTGTCAAAACCGACTATTTTTAAATGGATGTCTAATGCTATTACCTTTTGTTATACTCACCATAAAAAACTATTTCAGGCTAGATCAAGGCCACCCTACCATAGACTTGGCTGCATATATGGCATTTTGGAAAGGGTTGGATTCTAGAAGTATTCTATAAAAGCTGCTACTTGGTCCTCTGTACACACTTTTACAAAATACTATAAGCTTGATGCTTTTTCTAGATCCAGATCAAGATTTACTAAGACCATTCTCCAGTGGATGTTCAACGATCACTGCAGCAGTAAATGCTCCTTCCTTCCATCCCTTGTTTTTTGGTGTGTGAAACGTAGGGGATCATTTTGAAAGGTGGGATGCACAGTCTAGGAAAATGAATTCTTATGCTTTGAGCATTGTTGTTCTTTATCGTAAGTATGGAGGAGCTCAATCTGCCTGCAGTTAAAGTTTTGACCACTAAAAAAGAAGGCAGTATGACTGCGGTGGTGGTGCTGCGGTAGCATTGTTGCCTCACAATAAGACGTTGTCTGTTCGATTCTCAGCTAAAGCGTCTTCTGTGTGGAGACATGCATGAATGGGCGTACCTTTGTTGAAGGTTGTGCGTCAGAGCTGGCAACTCGGCACGTAAAAATCTAATGCCAATCATTAGCGGACCGGAACCCCACTGTGGTGACCCCTAACCAGGAAAAGCCGAAAGGCACAAAAACAACAACAACACTATAAACAGTGATAGCACTGAGTCCTCCATCCATCAGTAGTCCCCGCATGTGGTTTGAATGTTTTATCAGAGCTATCTTCGTTGACTATGTTGGTCTGGAATGTGGCATAACTGTTTGTGAAGCATTCCATCTGGCATCTTACAAACAGAATAAGATCAGAGAATTGTACCTTAACAGCTGAATTAAAAGGAGTTATAAAATAAAAAACTGTTTTAGATACAAATTCTTAAGGAAGTAATCAGATAAATGCAAATTTCATAATAACATTCATTAATGACTCGTGAGCTCAGTTGGAAAATGTACTTCTAGAAGATGAAATGCAATACCAAGTGAAAGCAGTTATAGAATTCATTGGGTAATAATTTTGTGTTTAAAATACAGAGAAGTCTTTGCAGAAGGCACTGGTGTGAGACAGCACAACATGTACAACATCAAAATGACCTCAAGCTAGTAGACCCAGACTGGATGTGGTTACTGGGGAACTAGGCCAGTAATATGAAGTTAAGAAGGGACTGAAAAAAAAAAAGAATGTTGCTGACCAGCTGTTTTTTGCTTCAGGTAAAATAAACCAGGAATTCAAACTTTTTTTTTGTCTGTTTAACCCAGAGGACTAATACAATGAGCTGGTAATGTGATACATCTGTAGTTCTGGGTCTGAATGCCACAGTCCAAGTCACTTAATCAAACAGTTCTTCTAGGATAACCCTGAAAAGAAATATGTGTTACTGGATTTATCAAGTTAACAAACAAAACAGTCAGGAAATATTTTTAAGTGGTTAGCCAACTGCATTGCCTTTCTGTGAAATTACTGGTAGGCTCTTTATGGTCAGCTTAGTGCTCATTCTAAGAGAAGTGCTACTACTTCACCAACTGTCTTTAGAAGGATGTCTGCAGAAGATATCTGCAAAGCTGCAACTTGCTCCACATTCTACACCTTTTCAAAGCACTACAAATTATATGTCCAGTCCAAACCAAGAGGGGCGTTGAGACTGCTGTGGATAAACACATGACTACAACTCCTGCCATAAGCCTGATCTGATTTCAGCATTAGCATCTGCCCTTTGTCATTCTCCAATTTTTCTTGCATTCTCTTTGACACCACTACCTGCTGCTGATCAGCCCCATCCTGGCCAGTTGCCCCACTCACTCCTTCATTACCATAGGCAAGAGTTGACTGAGGAAGGGAATCATTAAGGCAGCCATCAAGGGCGGTTCAAGTTTTTTTTGTTTTTTTTTTACTTATGACCCTTCTTCCCCCATACATACTCAGCTATGCAGAGGAGGGAGGACATGCAGTGGGCTGAACATGCTGTTTGTCCCTCACTTCTACAAAGGACATTGTCTGCAAGCAGCTTCACTCCCCCCAACCCCAAGGCACAGGAAATGGTTTTCCTGGTCTCCATTAGTGAGTATGTACTTCTGTATGTGTTCCCCGAGTGCCCATACCCTAAATGTCCACCCAGGAGAGGTGAGTGGACAATGCCCCTGTGACAACCGTGCCCTGGCCCAGCAATCAAGGAGCCTCAATCCTCACCACTAACACCAGGGAGGTTGTCTCCTAGAAGAGAAAATGATAACTAATACACACAGTAAAGTACAATGTCCCTTAAGAGCACATAGCGATCACAGTCAGTCTGGGGATGGTTGCTCCCTTGCTCACCAGGTCCCCAATAAGACTCCCCACTGGCACAGCTATAGGGTCCAGATCTCAGCCTAACTGGAAAAGCTAAAACCTCCAGTACCCTCTCTGTCCAACCAGTGCTTCGTGTCCCTGCCAAGTAGCTGACACACCACACACACACACACACACACACACACACACACACACACACACACACACACACGCGCACTTTGAGATAAGTATTTATACAACTTCACAGACACTCCTGGGAAAGGCTGGCACAGATTCTCCAGCTGTGCCCCTTTACCCAGACCATACGGTAGTAATCCCCGCCACCACCCAGATAATAATATCAGCTACTAAAAGGCCCTTAAAAGAGTGTCAAATTATTAC
Organism: Protopterus annectens; assembly: GCF_019279795.1. NCBI lineage: Eukaryota > Metazoa > Chordata > Ceratodontiformes > Protopteridae > Protopterus > Protopterus annectens. The sequence goes on along the minus strand of NC_056743.1, from coordinate 1,346,152,373 downwards.
TGTGCAATATTATTATCCAATGGTAATGTGACTATTCAGTTTAGGCTTATTGGAAGGGCTTAGACAGTAAACTCTATAAATATATAATGTACTCTAAAGCATAATTTATCTCTACATAAACCAGCCACAGGTAGAAGGTTTTAAAAATATTTAATAATAAATAATTAAAACACAAGACAAAACTACTACACCACAGAGATATCTAAGAGTTCAGAGATCACACCGAAACTTAAAATAATACAGTAGGACAGGTCTGATTTCAAAGAAAAATACCTAATTAATCTTTACTAGCTTTAACTATTCCTGCAAGAAATCACAGTGCTAAAAACTTACATGTGAGCTTAGGCAGAGTGCTGAGTTAGATATCCAAGATCAAAATGCTTCAAGTCTCTTGTGAGAAATAGTATTTAAACATTACTAACAAACATGTCTCTAAGGCCCTCCCAAATTACATCATTTTTGACACTTAGGTTTTCCCAGTATTCATATTGCATCATCTTAACACCTGGTCTGAGTTCTGAGGCCACAAACTGCATTATTTAGCAATCTAACACCTGCTCAGAAACTTACAACAATACAAGGCATTTCACATATACATGCTAGCAGAAACCAGAACAATAAAACACCTTCCACATGTAAATTCTGGTCATAAACTTTAGTCTTAAAGGGCATGAAACCTTCATCCAGACTGGAGCCGAATTCTAACATGAAAGGGTCGAAACATGCTTCACTGGACCAGTAGAGTGCAGTGTTGTCACATATTTTGCAGTTCCACATTTCACAATATTCTTTTACACTCGAGAAAACATGCCTGTATTTTACATTTATATACAAATGCCAGAATTACATATCAAATTCTATTTGACTAGGCTGGCAGCCTTCGTCCATCTCTCCCCAATCGTCACAGCCCCTTCACCTATCTCACTCCCTGCCTGGCCTCACCAGTAATGGGACCACTAATTTAACCTTGTTAGCTGAGTCACCATCAGGGCTAAATACTTCTGTGCCATGGAGCCAGGGCTTCATTCCCCAGATTTAGTTTAGTTTGCCTTTACTTTTGAACTGGTAGTTAAGTAGTATTGTGAATGTTTGAATGTGGTCTGAGGTTTTCCTACATGATGAGGGTAAATGTGACAAGTATCTGGCTCTGGCTGCTTATGCAGATGGTGTGCAGGATCTTTTGTTCTATGACATGATTCTCTGCAATAATATTGCTTGACATATTGCTTAGTAGTTTTACCATATTTGGCATCCTGAAGAAAGGCAGTCTTAGGTCTGACTACACAAAATGTTTGTGTATGGGCACAGGTGGACAGGTTTACTCAATAGAACTGTGTGCACTAACTTTTCCAGTCTCTCTTTGAAAATTTTCCTTTAGAAACCAAAAAGTGGCCTGTGTTCTAGACTTTCACTGTAGCAGAATCAGCCCAAACATGAAGAGTTGGGGCTCACTACTTCCTGTATTTTTGCAGTCACTACCTGTAGACACCAGTACTGCAACTGTAAATAACATTCCCAGTTGTCATGGTAGCTGAAAGTTCTAGTTGGTGAAAAGCTGACATGACTGTCAGTAACCCAAATGTGAAGAACCAGGACCAGGAGCAGAATGCCAAATATCTACTGTTATGAGAAATGCATGCCTGACACAACTGTACGTTCACATTATTGAGGATACTTTACATTTCAAATAAGTAGAATGGCAGTTTTATTGGAAGTATAGTCAAGTATGATCTGTATTTTATGTTCGTGATCACATACTTCAAATAAGAGCTCACATAGAGTAAGACTACAGGCAATTACAGACCTCTGAAATGTATTCATACAGTTGTGGCCAGTTCTTACTATTTATTAGCAAAGTCTCTCATTTCTGCTGTTAGTATTTTTGCCTATTTTTTTCATTAACATTTCCTCAAATTGAAAGCACAGAATTCCTACCATGAAGTACATTCAGTACATGAAATACATTCACTATTCTGCTAACTTCTGCTGAAAAGCATTATGGCTTAATGAGAATGTAAAGGTGTAGGGGTGATTTCCTTCTGCCAACACATATTCAGAAATGGTCAAATATTCAAGCATATCTTGATGTATAAGATGAATATGACAATTATGGAAATGTTGTTTCATTATTTGGCTTTAGTTATTACTTTTATTTGTATTTTAGGGCAAAGCTATTTTTTTCCATTCTAATAAAGCCTAAGTGTTATCAGTGATGTAATCTGTGCTCTGAATGTAGATAAGTTAATGGAATATAGTTCCGTATGCATGAGGACTGAGAATACACTAGAGATTGATGCAGAGACATGTGATATGCTTTAGCCAGTACAAACTCCTTATTTTCAGTACTATTTCTTAGATATTTCTTTTAAATGTATATTTTATTGATTAAGGCTTAAGGAGCCAGAAAATATGACTCCATTACCCATGTCAGTGGATATCACTGCCAGCCTCAGCTGGCATCCCAACATTAACCAGTCATATGGCCATCATGGAGCCTACCAGCACTTGCCATAGCCCCACCTCCATATG